>NC_090400.1:60131714-60389214 GCF_036365525.1 Heterodontus francisci
ACATTGCGTATTGTCCCCGTGTGACCCAGTCACAGTGAGTATTGTCCCCGTGTGACCCAGTCACAGTGAGTATTGCCCCCGTGTGACCCAGTCACAGTGAGTATTGTCCCCGTGTGACCCAATCACAGTGAGTATTGTCTCCGTGTGACCCAGTCACAGTGAGTATTGCCCCCGTGTGACCCAGTCACAGTGAGTATTGTCCCCGTGTGACCCAGTCACAGTGAGTATTGTCCCCGTGTGACCCAATCACAGTGAGTATTGCCCCCGTGTGACCCAGTCACAGTGAGTATTGTCTCCGTGTGACCCAGTCACAGTGAGTATTGTCTCCGTGTGACCCAGTCACATTGAGTATTGTCTCCGTGTGACCCAGTCACAGTGAGTATTGTCCCCGTGTGACCCAGTCACAGTGAGTATTGTCCCCGTGTGACCCAGTCACAGTGAGTATTGTCTCCGTGTGACCCAATCACAGTGAGTATTGCCCCCGTGTGACCCAGTCACAGTGAGTATTGTCTCCGTGTGACCCAGTCACAGTGAGTATTGTCTCCGTGTGACCCAGTCACAGTGTGTATTGTCCCCGTGTGACCCAGTCACATTGAGTATTGTCTCCGTGTGACCCAGTCACAGTGAGTATTGTCCCCGTGTGACCCAGTCACAGCGGGTATTGCCCCCATGTGACCCAGTCACAGTGAGTATTGTCTCCGTGTGACCCAGTCACAGTATTGTCTCCGTGTGACCCAGTCACATTGAGTATTGTCTCCGTGTGACCCAGTCACAGTGAGTACTGTCTCCGTGTGACCCAGTCACAGTGAGTATTGTCTCCGTGTGACCCAGTCACAGTGAGTATTGTCCCCGTGTGACCCAGTCACATTGAGTATTGTCTCCGTGTGACCCAGTCACAGCGAGTATTGTCCCCGTGTGACCCAGTCACAGCGGGTATTGCCCCCGTGTGACCCAGTCACAGTGAGTATTGTCCCCGTGTGACCCAGTCACAGTGAGTATTGTCCCCGTGTGACCCAGTCACAGTGAGTATTGTCCCCGTGTGACCCAGTCACAGTGAGTATTGTCTCCGTGTGACCCAATCACAGTGAGTATTGTCCCCGTGTGACCCAGTCACAGTGACTAATGCCCCCGTGTGACCCAGTCACAGCGGGTATCGCCCCCGTGTGACCCAGTCACAGTGAGTATCGCCCCCGTGTGACCCAGTCACAGTGAGTATTGCCCCCGTGTGACCAAGTCACAGTTTATATTGTCCCTGTGTGACCCAGTCACAGTGAGTATTGTCCCCGTGTGACCCAGTCACAGCGAGTATTGTCCCCGTGTGACCCAGTCACAGTGACTAATGCCCCCGTGTGACCCAGTCACAGCGGGTATCGCCCCCGTGTGACCCAGTCACAGTGAGTATCGCCCCCGTGTGACCCAGTCACAGTGAGTATCGCCCCCGTGTGACCCAGTCACAGCGAGTATTGCCCCCGTGTGACCCAGTCACAGTGAGTATTGTCCCTGTGTGACCCAGTCACATTGAGTATTGTCCCCGTGTGACCCAGTCACAGTGAGTATTGCCCCCGTGTGACCCAGTCACAGCGGGTATCGCCCCCGTGTGACCCAGTCACAGTGAGTATTGTCCCCGTGTGACCCAGTCACAGTGAGTATTGTCTCCGTGTGACCCAGTCACAGTGAGTATTGCCCCCGTGTGACCCAGTCACAGTGAGTATTGTCCCCGTCTGACCCAGTCACAGTGAGTATTGCCCCCGTGTGACCCAGTCACAGTGAGTATTGTCCCCGTCTGACCCAGTCACAGTGAGTATTGCCCCCGTGTGACCTAGTCACAGTGAGTATTGTCCCCGTGTGACCCAGTCACAGTGAGTATTGTCCCCGTGTGACCCAGTCACAGTGAGTATTGTCCCCGTGTGACCCAGTCACAGAGTATGGCCCCCGTGTGACCCAGTCACAGTGAGTATTGTCCCCGTGTGACCCAGTCACAGTGAGTATTGTCTCCGTGTGACCCAGTCACAGTGAGTATTGTCTCCGTGTGACCCAGTCACAGTGAGTATTGTCCCCGTGTGACCCAGTCACAGTGAGTATTGTCCCCGTGTTACCCAGTCACAGTGAGTATTGCCCCCGTGTGACCCAGTCACAGTGAGTATTGTCTCCGTGTGACCCAGTCACAGTGAGTATTGTCCCCGTGTGACCCAGTCACAGCGGGTATCGCCCCCGTGTGACCCAGTCACATTGAGTATTGTCTCCGTGTGACCCAGTCACAGTGAGTATTGTCTCCGTGTGACCCAGTCACAGTGAGTATTGTCTCCGTGTGACCCAGTCACATTGAGTATTGTCTCCGTGTGACCCACTCACAGTGAGTATTGTCCCCGTGTGACCCAGTCACAGTGAGTATTGTCCCCGTGTGACCCAGTCACAGTGAGTATTGCCCCCGTGTGACCCAGTCACAGTGAGTATTGTCCCCGTGTGACCCAGTCACAGTGAGTATTGTCTCCGTGTGACCCAGTCACAGTGAGTATTGCCCCCGTGTGACTCAGTCACAGCGGGTATCGCCCCCGTGTGACCCAGTCACAGTGAGTATTGTCCCCGTGTGACCCAGTCACATTGAGTATTGTCTCCGTGTGACCCAGTCACAGTGCGTATTGTCCCCGTGTGACCCAGTCACAGTGCGTATCGCCCCCGTGTGACCCAGTCACAGTGAGTATTGTCTCCGTGTGACCCAGTCACAGTGAGTATTGTCTCCGTGTGACCCAGTCACAGTGAGTATTGTCCCCGTGTGACCCAGTCACATTGAGTATTGTCTCCGTGTGACCCAGTCACAGTGAGTATTGCCCCCGTGTGACCCAGTCACAGCGGGTATCGCCCCCGTGTGACCCAGTCACAGTGAGTATTGCCCCCGTGTGACCCAGTCACAGTGAGTATTGTCCCCGTGTGACCCAATCACAGTGAGTATTGTCTCCGTGTGACCCAGTCACAGTGAGTATTGCCCCCGTGTGACTCAGTCACAGCGGGTATCGCCCCCGTGTGACCCAGTCACTGTGAGTATTGTCCCCGTCTGACCCAGTCACAGTGAGTATTGCCCCCGTGTGACCCAGTCACAGTGCGTATTGTCCCCGTGTGACCCAGTCACAGTGCGTATTGTCCCCGTGTGACCCAGTCACAGTGAGTATTGCCCCCGTGTGACCCAGTCACAGTGAGTATTGTCTCCGTGTGACCCAGTCACAGTGAGTATTGTCCCCGTGTGACCCAGTCACATTGAGTATTGTCTCCGTGTGACCCAGTCACAGTGAGTATTGCCCCCGTGTGACCCAGTCACAGCGGGTATCGCCCCCGTGTGACCCAGTCACAGTGAGTATTGCCCCCGTGTGACCCAGTCACAGTGAGTATTGTCCCCGTGTGACCCAGTCACAGTGAGTATTGTCTCCATGTCACCCAGTCACAGTGAGTATTGTCCCCGTGTGACCCAGTCACAGTGAGTATTGCCCCCGTGTGACCCAGTCACTGTGAGTATTGTCCCCGTCTGACCCAGTCACAGTGAGTATTGCCCCCGTGTGACCCAGTCACAGTGAGTATTGTCCCCGTCTGACCCAGTCACAGTGAGTATTGTCCCCGTGTGACCCAGTCACAGTGAGTATTGTCCCCGTGTGACCCAGTCACAGTGAGTATTGCCCCCGTGTGACCCAGTCACAGTGAGTATTGCCCCCGTGTGACCCTGTCACAGTGAGTATTGTCCCCGTGTGACCCAGTCACAGTGAGTATTGTCCCCGTGTGACCCAGTCACAGTGAGTATTGCCCCCGTGTGACCCAGTCACAGTGAGTATTGTCCCCGTGTGACCCAGTCACAGTGAGTATTGTCTCCGTGTGACCCAGTCACAGTGAGTATTGCCCCCGTGTGACCCAGTCACAGTGAGTATTGTCCCCGTGTGACCCAGTCACAGCGGGTATTGTCCCCGTGTGACCCAGTCACAGTGAGTATTGTCCCCGTGTGACCCAGTCACATTGAGTATTGTCTCCGTGTGACCCAGTCACAGTGAGTATTGTCCCCGTGTGACCCAGTCACAGTGAGTATTGTCCCCGTGTGACCCAATCACAGTGAGTATTGTCCCCGTGTGACCCAGTCACAGTGAGTATTGTCCCCGTGTGACCCAGTCACAGTGAGTATTGTCTCCGTGTGACCCAGTCACAGTGAGTATTGTCTCCGTGTGACCCAGTCACAGTGAGTATTGTCCCCGTGTGACCCAGTCACAGCGGGTATTGCCCCCGTGTGACCCAGTCACAGTGAGTATTGTCCCCGTGTGACCCAGTCACAGTGAGTATTGTCCCCGTGTGACCCAGTCACAGTGAGTATCGCCCCCGTGTGACCCAGTCAAAGAGTATTGCCCCCTTGTGACCCAGTCACAGTGACTATCGCCCCCGTGTGACCCAGTCACAGTGAGTATTGTCCCCGTGTGACCCAGTCACAGTGAGTATTGCCCCCGTGTGACCCAGTCACAGTGAGTATTGTCCCCGTGTGACCCAGTTACAGTGAGTATTGCCCCCGTGTGACCCAGTCACAGTGAGTATTGCCCCCGTGTGACCCAGTCACAGTGAGTATCGCCCCCGTGTGACCCAGTCACAGTGAGTATTGTCCCCGTGTGACCCAGTCTCAGTGAGTATCGCCCCCGTGTGACCCAGTCACAGTGACTATTGCCCCCGTGTGACCCAGTCACAGTGACTATTGCCCCCGTGTGACCCAGTCACAGCGGGTATCGCCCCCGTGTGACCCAGTCACAGTGAGTATTGTCCCCGTGTGACCCAGTCACAGTGAGTATTGCCCCCGTGTGACCCAGTCACAGCGGGTATCGCCCCCGTGTGACCCAGTCACAGTGAGTATTGTCCCCGTGTGACCCAGTCACAGTGACGATTGCCCCCGTGTGACCCAGTCACAGAGTATTGCCCCCTTGTGACCCAGTCACAGTGAGTATTGTCCCCGTCTGACCCAGTCACAGTGAGTATTGTCCCCGTGTGACCCAGTCACATTGAGTATTGTCTCCGTGTGACCCAGTCACAGTGAGTATTGCCCTCGTGTGACCCAGTCACAGCGGGTATCGCCCCCGTGTGACCCAGTCACAGTGAGTATTGCCCCCGTGTGACCCAGTCACAGTGAGTATTGTCCCCGTGTGACCCAGTCACAGTGAGTATTGTCTCCGTGTGACCCAGTCACTGTGAGTATTGTCCCCGTGTGACCCAGTCACAGTGAGTATTGTCTCCGTGTGACCCAGTCACAGTGAGTATTGTTCCCGTGTGACCCAGTCACAGTGAGTATTGTCTCCGTGTGACCCAGTCACAGTGAGTATTGCCCCCGTGTGACCCAGTCACAGTGAGTATCGCCCCCGTGTGACCCAGTCACAGTGAGTATTGTCTCCGTGTGACCCAGTCACAGTGAGTATTGTCCCCGTGTGACCCAGTCACAGTGACTATTGCCCCCGTGTGACCCAGTCACAGTGAGTATTGCCCCCGTGTGACCCAGTCACAGTGACTATTGCCCCCGTGTGACCCAGTCACAGTGACTATTGCCCCCGTGTGACCCAGTCACAGCGGGTATCGCCCCCGTGTGACCCATTCACAGCTAGTATTGCCCCCGTCTGACCCAGTCACAGTGAGTATTGTCCCCGTGTGACCCAGTCACAGTGAGTATTTCCCCCGTGTGACCCAGTCACAGTGAGTATTGCACCCGTGTGACCCAGTCACAGTGAGTATTGCCCCCGTGTGACCCAGTCACAGTGAGTATTGTCCCCGTGTGACCCAGTCACAGTGAGTATTGTCCCCGTGTGACCCAGTCACAGTGAGTATTGCCCCCGTGTGAGACAGTCACAGTGAGTATTGTCCCCGTGTGACCCAGTCACAGCGAGTATTGCCCCCGTGTGAGACAGTCACAGTGAGTATTGTCTCCGTGTGACCCAGTCACAGTGAGTATTGTCCCCGTGTGACCCAGTCACAGTGAGTATTGCCCCCGTGTGAGACAGTCACAGTGAGTATTGTCTCCGTGTGTCCCAGTCACAGCGGGTATTGCCCCCGTGTGACCCAGTCACAGTGAGTATTGTCCCCGTCTGACCCAGTCACAGTGAGTATTGTTCCCGTGTGACCCAGTCACAGTGAGTATTGTTCCCGTGTGACCCAGTCACAGTGAGTATTGTTCCCGTGTGACCCAGTCACAGTGAGTATTGTCTCCGTGTGACCCAGTCACAGTGAGTATTGTCCCCGTGTGACCCAGTCACATTGAGTATTGTCTCCGTGTGACCCAGTCACAGTGAGTATTGCCCCCGTGTGACCCAGTCACAGCGGGTATCGCCCCCGTGTGACCCAGTCACAGTGAGTATTGCCCCCGTGTGACCCAGTCACAGTGAGTATTGTCCCCGTGTGACCCAGTCACAGTGAGTATTGTCTCCGTGTGACCCAGTCACAGTGAGTATTGTCCCCGTGTGACCCAGTCACAGTGAGTATTGTCTCCGTGTGACCCAGTCACAGTGAGTATTGTTCCCGTGTGACCCAGTCACAGTGAGTATTGTCTCCGTGTGACCCAGTCACAGTGAGTATTGCCCCCGTGTGACCCAGTCACAGTGAGTATCGCCCCCGTGTGACCCAGTCACAGTGAGTATTGTCTCCGTGTGACCCAGTCACAGTGAGTATTGTCCCCGTGTGACCCAGTCACAGTGACTATTGCCCCCGTGTGACCCAGTCACAGTGAGTATTGCCCCCGTGTGACCCAGTCACAGTGACTATTGCCCCCGTGTGACCCAGTCACAGTGACTATTGCCCCCGTGTGACCCAGTCACAGCGGGTATCGCCCCCGTGTGACCCATTCACAGCTAGTATTGCCCCCGTCTGACCCAGTCACAGTGAGTATTGTCCCCGTGTGACCCAGTCACAGTGAGTATTTCCCCCGTGTGACCCAGTCACAGTGAGTATTGCACCCGTGTGACCCAGTCACAGTGAGTATTGCCCCCGTGTGACCCAGTCACAGTGAGTATTGTCCCCGTGTGACCCAGTCACAGTGAGTATTGTCCCCGTGTGACCCAGTCACAGTGAGTATTGCCCCCGTGTGAGACAGTCACAGTGAGTATTGTCCCCGTGTGACCCAGTCACAGCGAGTATTGCCCCCGTGTGAGACAGTCACAGTGAGTATTGTCCCCGTGTGTCCCAGTCACAGCGGGTATTGCCCCCGTGTGACCCAGTCACAGGGAGTATTGTTCCCGTGTGACCCAGTCACAGTGAGTATTGCCCCCGTGTGAGACAGTCACAGTGAGTATTGTCCCCGTGTGTCCCAGTCACAGCGGGTATTGCCCCCGTGTGACCCAGTCACAGTGAGTATTGCCCCCGTGTGAGACAGTCACAGTGAGTATTGTCCCCGTGTGTCCCAGTCACAGCGGGTATTGCCCCCGTGTGACCCAGTCACAGCGGGTATCGCCCCCGTGTGACCCAGTCACAGCGAGTATTGTCCCCGTGTGACCCAGTCACAGTGAGTATTGCCCCCGTGTGACCCAGTCACAGTGAGTATTGTCCCCGTGTGACCCAGTCACAGCGAGTATTGTCCCCGTGTGACCCAGTCACAGTGAGTATTGCCCCCGTGTGAGACAGTCACAGTGAGTATTGTCCCCGTGTGTCCCAGTCACAGCGGGTATTGCCCCCGTGTGACCCAGTCACAGTGAGTATTGCCCCCGTGTGAGACAGTCACAGTGAGTATTGTCCCCGTGTGTCCCAGTCACAGCGGGTATTGCCCCCGTGTGACCCAGTCACAGCGGGTATCGCCCCCGTGTGACCCAGTCACAGCGAGTATTGTCCCCGTGTGACCCAGTCACAGTGAGTATTGCCCCCGTGTGACCCAGTCACAGTGAGTATTGCCCCCGTGTGACCCAGTCACAGTGAGTATTGTCCCCGTGTGACCCAGTCACAGTGAGTATTGCCCCCGTGTGACCCAGTCACAGCGAGTATTGCCCCCGTGTGACCCTGTCACAGTGAGTATTGTCCCCGTGTGACCCAGTCACAGCGAGTATTGTCCCCGTGTGACCCAGTCACAGCGAGTATTGTCCCCGTGTGACCCAGTCACAGCGAGTATTGTCCCCGTGTGACCCAGTCACAGCGAGTATTGCCCCCGTGTGACCCAGTCACAGTGAGTATTGTCCCCGTGTGACCCAGTCACAGTGAGTACTGTCTCCGTGTGACCCAGTCACAGTGAGTATTGCCCCCGTGTGACCCAGTCACAGCGAGTATTGTCTCCGTGTGACCCAGTCACAGTGAGTATTGTCTCCGTGTGACCCAGTCACAGTGAGTATTGTCCCCGTGTGACCCAGTCACAGTGAGTATTGTCCCCGTGTGACCGAGTCACAGTGAGTATTGTCCCCGTGTGACCCAGTCACAGCGGGTATTGCCCCCGTGTGACCCAGTCACAGCGGGTATTGCCCCCGTGTGACCCAGTCACAGCGAGTATTGCCCCCGTGTGACCCAGTCACAGCGGGTATTGCTGCTATGACCCTCAGTCAGGAACCCATGGGGGCATTACCCGCAGTCTCTCCACACTCGCTCCAGATGTGTGAAGCTCTGAATATGGGTCTCATGTTTGGAAAATTCACCACAAAACCTGCCTGCCCCAGCTGAATTTCCGTCACTGGTGTTCTGCACAAGAAGACACAATAAAATATCGTGTATCTATGAGGTGAAGGAAGTATGGCAGCCAATTTCGCACGGCAAGATCCCACAAACAGCATTGTGATAATGGCCAGATAATCTGTTGTGGTGGTGAGAGTTCGGGGATGAAGGATTTTTGTGTCTAAGGCTGATGCATTGGGCACCCCCTCAACTCACAGAGATTAGGCATCAGGAAGGGTGGAGTTTGAGGGTATGGTTTGGGGTTTGGGGGCGTGGGGGTGGGAACTGGGGTGTGGGGAGTGAAGTCTGGGTTGTGAGGGCGGAGTTTGATGTCTGAGGGCTGGATCTGGAAGTCTGGGGTCAGAGGTCTGGGGAGGGGTCTTGTGTGGGGTCTGAGGTGAGGGGGAGGGGGTCTGGGGTGAGAGTGTGGGGTCTCGGGTGAGGGTAAGGGTTCGGGATGGGGGCGGGGTCTGGGGCGTGGGGGCGGGGTCTGGGGTGCGGGGTCTCGAGTGAGGGTGAGGGGTTGGTGAGGGGTCTGGGGTGTGGGGACAGAGTCTGGGGTGTGAGGGAGGGCTCTTCCCCCCCCCCCCCATCTTCTCCACCCCCCCCCGTCTTCTCCACCCCCCCCAGTCTTTTCCAACCCCCAGTCCTCTCCACCCCCCCCCCGTCCTCTCCACCCCCCCCCCGTCCTCTCCACCCCCCCCCCGTCCTCTTCCCCCCCCCACACCCCTGTCTTCCCCCCGCCCTCTTCCCCCCCCACACCCCTGTCTTCTCCCCCCCACACACCTGCCTTCCCCCCCCGCCCCCACACCCCTGTCTTCCCCCCGCCCCACACACCTGTCTTCTCCCCCCACACACCTGTCTTCCCCCCCCGCCCCCACACCCCTGTCTTCCCCCCCCGCCCCCACACCCCTGTCTTCCCCCCGCCCCACACCCCTGTTCCCCCCACTCTGCCTGCCCTTGACCCCACCCAATCTCCGCTTCCCCTGCCTCCCTCCCAGTGTCCCCGTGCCCCCAAGTCTTCCTTCCCCTCCTCTCCCCTCCCTTCCCTTCCCCCTGCCTGTATGGGAAAAGGTGGGATTGGAGGGGGCAAGAGTGGGTTCAGGGGGGCAGGTAGGGTCAGAGGGAGGTTCAGAGGGGTGAGATGGTCAGAGGGATGAGGGTGGTCAACAGTAACTCATGGGTGATGTGTTATGATGAGGGGATCTTGGTCCCCCTTCGTCTGCACAAAACACTAAACGTTCTGAAAAATTATGGTCTTTGTGTGTGTCCTGCTGGGGTCCCTTTAAGGATGCATATCGAAGGCTGGGACTGGGGCAAATGTGTTTCAGATCCTGGGACTGAAATAAATCGAATTTCAGGGAGCCATCCAGAACAAACAAAACAATCCCTGAGCAATGGAGCAAAAGCCTGGGCTCCTGGACTGGGCTCCTGGACTCAAACCTCCTGGACTGGGCTCCTGGACTCAAACCTCTGCCCTGCTACATTGGTTATTGTTTTGTCCATTTTAGGCTCACAGAACAGACTCAACAAGGTTCAATTCTTACCCCAATGCTCCAGAGAGCCCGAAATAGAAGCAACCCTTAAATTATCATATCACATCAACTCGTATCTTTCTCAAAGTTAGCATCAGGTGCTGGTGTAGCTGATCCCTGGAAGGGGGAGAATATTATCAGCGCACAAACCTGCCAGTCTCAAACACTGCATCTCAATCCCAAATATCAAAGGATGATGATAATAATGAGGAAGTTCCAGAGGTCTTTTATTATCCCATTGGTCCACAATCCAATAGGGAACGCTTGGGTGTTTGGATTCGGTGAAACTCTCTGCCTTATCCTCAGGAACAGGCATCGTCTGTTAATGGACGCTGAGAGCTCAGTGTGACAGGCTCTCTATCCAGTGGGAATCTCATCATATTACTGATCCGGATTTGTGCCTGAAAGGCTGGTGAACCATCAGAAAGACAATGAATTCAGAATGTGCTGAATTCCAACTGAACTTACTTCATTTCATTGCGTCTGCTCACTCAGCTTAGAATGTTGGTGATGATCCAATCAGCTTCTCTGCTCAGTTACTTGCTCCATCTGGGGTACAGGGACTGGCCCCACCCCCTAACCCCCTCACCCTAACCCCAAACCCCCCAACTCTCATCCCCACCCCCACCCCCTCACCCCCAAACCCCTCACCCCCAAACCCCTCACCCCCAAACCCCTCACCCCAACTCACCCCTCACCCCTCACACCCACCCCCTCACCACACTTCACCCCCAACCCCCTCACCCTAACCCCAAACCCCCCAACTCTCATCCCCACCCCCACCCCCTCACCCCCAAACCCCTCACACCCACCCCCTCACCACACTTCACCCCCAACCCCCTCACCCCCCACCACCTCACTCCCTCACCCCAACCCCCTCACAACCCAGCCCCTCGCCCCTCCTCATCCCACCTCCTCACCTTACCCCCCCCCCCCCCGCCACTGATCTTCAGGTGTAGGTCTGGAGAGAATGTCATCAGGAGTTTAACACTGGTATTGGAGAAGTGAGGAGAAAAGAATATTCTGGAACTTTCTTGACACAGGACGTTGCCTCATGAGATTTAATGGATGTAGAGAGAGAAAGACTTGCATTTCTATAGCACCTTTCATAACTTCAGGATGTCCCAAGGTGGGTTTACAGCCAATGAGGTACTTCAGAAGTGTAGTCACTGTGGTAATGTAGGAAATGCAGCAACCAATTTGTGCATAGCAAGATCCCACAAACAGCAATGAAATAATGACCAGAGAATCTGTTTGAGTGGTTGGCTGGGGGATACATTTTGGCCTAGGATACCAGGGAGAACTTCCCTGCTCTTTGCCTAAAGGCCTTGGGATCTTTTACATTCACCTGAGAGAGCAAACAGGGCCTTAGTTTAACATCTGAACCGAAAGGCAGCCCCTCTGACAGTGCAGCACTCCCTCAGTACTGACCCTCTGACAGTGAAGCACTCCCTCGGTACTGACCCTCTGACAGTGCAGCACTCCCTCAGTACTGACCCTCTGACAGTGAAGCACTCCCTCAGTACTGACCCTCCGACAGTGCAGCACTCCCTCAGTACTGACCCTCCGACAGTGCAGCACTCCCTCAGTACTGACCCTCCGACAGTGCAGCACTCCCTCAGTACTGACCCTCCGACAGTGCAGCACTCCCTCAGTACTGACCCTCCGACAGTGCAGCACTCCCTCAGTACTGACCCTCTGACAGTGAAGCACTCCCTCAGTACTGACCCTCTGACAGTGCAGCACTCCCTCAGTACTGACCCTCTGACAGTGCAGCACTCCCTCAGTACTGACCCTCAGACTGTGCGGTGCTCCCTCAGTACTGACCCTCTGACAGTGCAGCACTCCCTCAGTACTGACCCTCCGATAATGCAGCACTCCCTCAGTACTGACCCTCCGACAGTGCAGCACTCCCTCAGTACTGACCCTCCGACAGTGCAGCACTCCCTCAGTACTGACCCTCCGACAGTGCAGCACTCCCTCAGTACTGACCCTCCGACCGTGCAGCACTCCCTCAGTACTGACCCTCTGACAGTGCAGCACTCCCTCAGTACTGACCCTCTGACAGTGAAGCACTCCCTCAGTACTGACCCTCTGACAGTGCAGCACTCCCTCAGTACTGACCCTCAGACTGTGCGGCGCTCCCTCAGTACTGACCCTCTGACAGTGCAGCACTCCCTCAGTACTGACCCTCAGACTGTGTGGCACTCCCTCAGTACTGACCCTCCGACTGTGCAGCACTCCCTCAGTACTGACTCTCCGACAGTGCAGCACTCCCTCAGTACTGACTCTCCGACAGTGCAGCACTCCCTCAGTACTGACTCTCCGACAGTGCAGCACTCCCTCAGTACTGACCCTCCGACACTGCGGCACTCCCTCAGTACTGACCCTCCGACTGTGCAGCACTCCCTCAGTACTGACTCTCCGACAGTGCAGCACTCCCTCAGTACTGACCCTCTGACAGTGCAGCGCTCCCTCAGTACTGACCCTCCGACAGTGCAGCACTCCCTCAGTACTGACTCTCCGACAGTGCAGCGCTCCCTCAGTACTGACCCTCTGACAGTGCAGCACTCCCTCAGTACTGACCCTCTGACAGTGCAGCACTCCCTCAGTACTGACCCTCTGACAGTGCAGCACTCCCTCAGTACTGACTCTCTGACAGTGCAGCACTCCCTCAGTACTGACCCTCCGACAGTGCAGCTCTCCCTCAGTACTGCATCTCTGACAGTGCAGCACTCCCTCAGTACTGACTCTCTGACAGTGCGGCACTCCCTCAGTACTGACTCTCTGACAGTGCAGCACTCCCTCAGTACTGACTCTCTGACAGTGCAGCTCTCCCTCAGTAATGACTCTTTGACAGTGCAGCACTCCCTCAGTACTGACTCTCTGACAGTGCAGCACTCCCTCAGTACTGGAGCTGTTAGTGTCGGCCTAGATTTGTGTTTAAATGTCTGGAGTGGGACTTGAACCCATCACAGTTTTTTGGCTCATTGTTAAGAGTGCTCCTCACTGAGCCATCGCTGTTACTGGCTGGATCATCTCCCGGACAGGGTGGGTGTAAAGGGGCTGTGGAACGAGCAGAGTCGATGCTCCCTAAGATGTGTTGTCATTGGGTGATTAGTGTCTAGTGTGAGATACTGAGGTAAAATGTTCTTTGTGGGTAGCTCTGGGAGGGAAGATAATAATTGACAGATGGGACACACTCGCGGTTGGCAGTGTAGTTGCATTGTGGCGAGTCTGTCTGACTCATTGTTGTTCTGTTACAGGACCGGCTCATCGGTGACCCCCCCACTTTGCTTCCTCACCAGCTGTTGGCTCTGATCAGCAACTGCATTTTCAAAATAGCTTCAATTCGGGAGGATATGTTGACTTCTGCCTTCACTGTCCCATCGCTATCCACACTGGGTTTATTGCCACTGAGAGTAGCTCCTTCAAACACTATGTCTCTGGTTTGAATGTGAGTCAGGCCATGTCTAAATGACAGAAATACACACTTTCAAATGAGATAAACAGGAAAGGACAAATCCACTGAGCTGCACTGGAACAGTCTGACAGTCTGAACCAATCATCATCCCCGGCAAGTTAGCCAATCGATTAAACCCCTCCCCCACTCTGTCTGATCAATCAGTATCGAGAAAAATAGCAGAATTAAAAAAAAGGGTGAAACAGATCGGGACACACAGAGAATAACTAGCCAGTCCTCGTTTACTGTCCCACCTAACAAACTCTTTTCTGTCCGATTGATTGTTTCCTGCCTGTTGTTGCAGAGAATAACCAACTTTCTGTCTCCTTTTAATTCCCATTTTAATCTGATTAAAGTTTCTGCCTGCTCCCTGGGTAGAGTCTGTCTTGGGGAGAGTCTACATGGGCAGCACACGGTGGATCTGTGCTCATTTTTTTGCAGTAGATATTCCAATATTTTTCACTTAATCCAGTTGCCTGGTCATTTGCTCCTTAAACACTAACTTGATCCCCTCACATTTTCTGATCAATCATTTATTTTCCTTCCAGTCTGAAAGCTGCCCTGTCTGGGACCCCGATAAATGAGACCATGGATTTATCGGGAATTACACTGACATCCAAGGATATCGAACGAACAGCCGTGTACTTGCAGCAGAATCAGGAGCTGATCTGCAGTGTGGAGCTGTGCTTTACTGAGCTGACAGATGAAGGTTTCCTGCAGCTATTGCCCACCCTCAGTGCCCTCCCTCATCTCAACACTCTGTCCTTGAATGGGAACAAGCTGACCAGGAGTATACTGAGGGAGCTAACAGAGACCCTGAAGGACCTGGAGAAGTTCCCCAGCATCACCTGGATTGACCTGGGTAACAATGTCGATATTTACTCACTGCCTCAACCCTTCCTTGTCAGCCTGCGGAGGCGCAGCCCGAAGCATGGAAACCTGCCCACCATCTTGGAGTTCGGGGAGGGCCAAGGCAGTGACCCGGAGAACCCTGAGGCCGACCCGTGTGACAGCCTGGGCGACGGGATGGGGTCACCACAGGGGGTGAGGTCTCATCTTCATCCCCAGGCCAGTGCAGCCACGAGGTGTGATGGTTTAGAGGTAGAAGAGGCTGTCGCACCCAAGGATGACTCACTGGCCAATCAGACCTGACACATGCAGCACAGACTTGGGGCCGTTTCATTGGCTGGATTGGCAGGACATATCATGTGGGAAATGTGCAAGATCTGAACAGAGACGAGAAGCATTGATAGGTTAATGAGCCCAAGGTGAAGGCAACATGCTACGAAAGTCCAGGAACCAGTGCAGAACCTGCTTTCGGTTAGTTCCTGCTCTTCAATTAAGGACCTGCATTTTGTTAGATTTTATTCAAAAAAAAACTTGCCTTCCTTTCCAGTCACTCTCTGTAATCAGCATAACCGAAAATGAACAGTTATTGGGACTGAATAAACCAAGGAGGCTCGGTTTGTGAGTGGTGGGGAAGGGCTCTTGCTCCAGTGCCTCTCAGCCAATGGGCACTCTTGATCCTGATCTCTGTTACTCCAGGACTCAGTCCTGCTCCAGGAGGCTGAGCTAATAGAGCTTTAAAACCTCTGTGACCGGGCTGCCCCCAGCACCCTGTCCTCAGCCTCTCTAGCCTGACCTTTTTCCTGCTGCATGGGCATTGAATCAGTGGCCATATAAACTGTCATCACATAACTGACACACATCTCTGAGTAAAAGCCAATCCTGTCCTCACCAGAGGGAGATCCTGCTGCGTTCACCAGGTTGGTGAATGAATCCTGGCTGATGTTCCCTTCCTGCTCCCAGGGACTGAAGCCAGTTGCAGCCTCCCAAACGCCCCCCTTGATGAGTTGCAATAGCAGAAAACGATTCCCGTTGGAGAAATCTCTCACCCAGGACCACGTTACTGATTCCTCCGTTAATCTTCTGCTGTTGAATGTCCTCATTTCCCTTCATTCATTGCTCTTTTACCCTACATTTCTATCCTCTGTTTAACTGGCACAACCATAATTCTATCCATTTTGAATCCTTCACCAGAGTTGGTACTTAGACCACTCAATGTTTGTCTGCTCCATCAGTTAGGGCCTCTCAGTGGAAAGAAATATTCTTTCATTTTAATGTTAGCTGATAATTGTAAAAGGTTTCCTCTCCTCAGGTACTGTCCCCTTCACTTTCAAATCATTCTAACCTCAAAAAAAAACCTTTGACCCCTTCCATCCTTGTAAATGACTGCCACATCTCCAAACTCCCTTTCCTCCCCAAACTCCTTGAACGTGTTGTCACCTCCCAAATCCGTGTCCACCTTTCCCAGAACTCCATGTCCGTATCCTTCCAATCAGGTTTCTGCCCCTATCACACTACAGAAATAGCTCTTACTAAAGTCACTAATGACATCCTCTGTGACTGTGACTAAGGTAAACTTTCCCTCCTCATCTTTCTCGATCTGTCTGCAGCCTTTGACACAGTGACCACATTATTCTCCTCCAAGGCCTCTCCATTGTCGTCCAGCTGGGTGGGACTGCTCTCACCTGGTTCCATTCTTATCTATCTAATTGGAGCCAGAGACTCACCTGCAATGGTTTCTCTTCCTGCTCCCACACCGTTACCTCTGGTGTCCCCCAAGGATCGATCCTCAGCTCCCTCCTAGTTCTCATTTACATGCTCCCCCTCGGTGACATCACCCGAAAAAGCATCAGTTTCACATGTACACTGATGCTACCCAGCTGTACCTCACCATTACTTCTTCCAAACCCGTCACTCTCTTTGATTTGTCAGACTGCTTGTCTGACATCCAGTCCTGGATGAGCAGAGATTTCCTCTAATTAAACACTGGAATTGTAAAGGTCAAACCCATTGTCTTTGCTTTCTGCCACAAACTCATCGAAAACTCTGCTGCTCGTACCAAATCCCATTCACCCATCACCACTGAGCTCACTGATCTACATTGGCTCCTGGTTCAGCAATGTCTCAGGTTTAAAATTCTCAACCTGTTTTCAAATCCCTCCATGGCCTTGTCCCTCCCTATTTCCAGAACCTCCTCCAGCCCCACAACCCTCCGGGATCTCTGCACTCCTTCAATTCTGGCCTCTTCTGCATCCCTGATTTTAATCGCTCCACTATTGATGGCTGTACCTTCAGCTGCCTGGGCCCCAAACTCTGGAATTCCCTCCCTAAACCTCTCCACCCCTCTCTCCTTTAAGACACTCCTTGAAACCTACCTCTTTGACCAATCTTTTGTCGCCTGTCCGAATATCATCTTCGGCCTTTCACTCCTTCCTTACTGCAGATTGAGGTGAATCACTGCACTGGGAAAGCCTCCACCAGGTGCCTGTGTGACTCCAGCAGGCAGTGAGTTGGTTTGTTAGTGAACACAGCACAAATCTAGTCTGGATTGGGCACAAAATTCTCATTCAGTGATATGGGAAATGAGAATGTCACACGAATGCTTCACTGTGTAACTAACGCCCGTTTTTTTTTAAGTTGACCTTTATCCCTCAGGCCCCCTTTATGTACATATTTACATTTTTAAAATAACTTTATTAACACCAGATAAATAATCCAAAAACTCAAATTAAAATGCCATTCTCGGCGTCGACGATGCACTCCAGTCCCTGCGGTGCCCACCGGTCGCGGAAGGCCTCAAGCGTACCGGCGGACACCGCATACTCCTTCTCCAGGGACACCCGGGCGCGAACGGAACCGCGGAAGAGGGGCAGGCAATCGGGGAGGACGGAACCCCCGAAGGCCCGCAGCCTGGACCTGTGAATTGCCAACTTGGCCAGGCCCAGGAGCAGACCGACGAGGAGATCCTCCTCCCGGCCCAAGCCCCTCCGCACTGGGTGCCCAAAGATCAGGAGCGTGCAGCCAGAATTTGAGGAGCAGCCCCTTCAGATACTCAAATAGGGGCTGCAACCTCGCACACTCCGTATAAATGTGGAACACGGACTCGTCCAGGCCGCAGAAAGTACAGGCGGCCTGGGAGTCCGTGAACCTACTTAAAAGTCTATTGCACGGGACTGCTGTGTGCAGCACCCTCCACCCCAAGTCCCCGATGTAAAGGGGGAAGACTCCCGCGTAGAGAGACCTCCATCGGGGTTTCCCCTCGCCGCCAGATGGCAACGCGGACCGCCAGGGCGTGTCCGGCCGGCTGACGAGGGGAGGAAGTGGAGAGTGTGCAGGAGCAGCCCGTACAGGAAACCCCTCCGCGCCGATTGGAATGGCACGGAGGGCATTTCCGAGAGGCGGCACGGGTTGTGCGGGACCAGCTCCCGAGGAGGGTTTCGGGGCCTGGGTCCGATGAGCAGTTCCAGCCGAGCGGGGGTCAGCTCGGCCGGGATCGCCCCGCACTCCCGAGCCCCCTCGCCACCCGCAGTGAGGGGCGTCCCAGGGGTTTCGGCTACTCCTCCGCACGCCGGACCGTCCCCGGAGTCGGCCGCCCGGACAGCCGACGGGCTGTCCTCCGCCGGCGGGGGAGCGCCCTGACTGGAGGCAACCATGTTCCAGACTCGGAATAGATGCCGGTAAAAGACAGGCAACTCCCTCAGAGAGGCGCGGCTAACGGACTCAACCAGGAGCTGCGTGTCGTCTTGAAGGCAGTGACACTGGCGGAAAAAATACGTCGCCAGCGCACACCATCTGGGAGGATGCTCGACGTACAGGTATCTCTGCAGGGTCCGAAGGCGGAGAGTCGCAGCCTGGGTGCAGACGCACACCAGCGACTGACCGCCCTCCTCGATCGGGAGACTCAGGACCACGGCAGAGACCCAGTGTTTCCTCTTGCCCCAGAAGAAATTGACGAGTTTCTTCTGGATCTTGGTGGCAAATACAGGGGGCGGGGCCAAAGTGACCAACCACAACATGGAGGCCACCAGTTGGTTTATGACCAACGCTCGGCCCCTGTAGGAAAGCACTCGGAGCAGGCCTGTCCAGCGCCCCAGCCGAGCGGTGACTTTCGCCTCCAACTCCTGCCAGTTTGCCGGCCAGGCTTCCACAGCGGGGCGAAGGTGGACTCCCAGATAGAGGAGGTGCATGGTGCAAAAGGTGTCATCTCCTCCGGCAGGGAGTCCACCCGCCACTGACCAACCAGGAGTCCGGAACATTTCTCCCAATTGATCCTCGCGGAGGACGCGGCAGAAAAGGTCTGCTGGCAGTCGCGCATCCTCCGCAAGTCAACGGGATCTGTGATTGCGAGGAGCACGTCGTCGGCGTAAGCCGAGAGGATGACCCGCATGGCCGGCTCGCGCAGAGCCAATCCCGTCAACCTCCTGCGAAGCAGGCACAGGAAGGGCTCCACGCAGATGGTATACAATTGGCCGGACATGGGGCACCCCTGACGCACTCCTCTCCCAAATCGAAGGGGCGCCATCAAGGACCCGTTAACTTTGACTGGACACTCTGCGGCAGCGTATAAAAGTCCGGGCTAAGATCTTATAATCCGTGCTGAGGAGGGAGACCGGACGCCAGTTTTTAAGCAGGCGGAGATCGCCCCTCTTCGGCAGCAGGACGATGACCGCCCTGCGCCACGAGAGGGGCATCTCCCCGGTCGCCAGGCTTTCCCCCAGGACCCGCGCGTAATCGTCCCCCAGGACGTCCCAGAACGCCCTGAGGAACTCCACGGTCAACCCATCCAGCCCTGGGGATTTGCCCCTCGAGAGCTGGTGGAGGGCGCCAGTCAGCTCCGCCAACGTGAGCGGAGCCTCCAATCCTTCGGCGCCCTCCGGGCTGACCTGCGGCAGGTCCTCCCACAAAACTCTGCGCGCATCCTCGCTGGACGGATCCGGAGAGAACAACGCACTGTAATACGTCCGGACCAGGAGGCCCATTCCCTCCGGATCCGTGATGGAGGATCCGTCGTCGGCCAGCAGCTCGACGAGCTGCTTACGGACCCCCCGCCATTTTTCCAGCGAGTAGAAGAAGGGTGAGGCGCGGTCCAAATCTTCCAGGATCTGGATCCGCGACCTCACGTACGCGCCTCGGGACCCTATGAGCTGCAGGTTCCTCAGCGCGCCCTTCTTCTCTTTGTACGCCTGCCACAGGGCCGGGTCCGCGACGGCATGACCGAGGCGGGATTCCAAGTCGAGCACCTCCCTCTCAAGGCGCCCGATCTCGGCTTCCCGCCTTTTGGTCGACCCCTTCGCGTACTCCTGACAGAAGACGCGGATGTGAGTCTTGCCCACATCCCACCATAGCCTCAAGGAGGGGAAGCCCCCCTGCTTCCTTCTCCAGTCGGCCCAGAATCGACAGAACGAGTCCCGAAATCGCACGTCCTCCAGCAGCCGGTTGTTAAAGTGCCAGTACGCGGACCCCGCCCGCGTGCGGAGCGGAGTGAACTCCGCCCACACCAGCCGGTGGTCCGAGCACGGCACCAGCCGCATGGAGGCTGCCGAAACGCGGGAGACGTACGCCTGCGAAAAGTAGAGGCGGTCGATTCGCGACCCCCCTCCTCCAGACCTCCACGTGAAGGCGCTGGAGTCGGGATGGAGATTCCGCCAGACGTCCACCAAGTTAAGGGAGCTGATCAGTCCCCTCAACTTCTCCACCGACGCTTGGCCGCGCTGGGGACCGGAGCGATCCCCCACCTCGAGGGTGCAGTTAAAATCCCCTCCGAGGATGATGCACTCGCCGCTATCGATGGAGCTCAAGAGAGCGGACACTTCTTCAAAGAAGCGCGCTTGCAAAGCGCCGGGCCTGGGCGCGTACACGTTCACAAAGTGGAGCGGCACGCTACCCAGGCGAACGGCGAGGTGGAGCAAGCGGCCCGGCACTAGCTCCTTGACCCCCAAGATCTCCGGCTGAAAAGTCGGGGCCAACAAGATAGCCACCCCACTAGAAATAGGGGTGAGGTGACTCATGTAGACCCCACCCTGCCACTCCAGGAGCCAGGTGGCTTCGTCTCCCGGAACGGTGTGGGTTTCCTGCAGAAAGCTCACCGCGTATCTCCCTTCCCTAAGGACTGAGAGATTGTGAAATCTGCGGTGAGACCCCCTGCTGCCGTTGATGTTGAGGCTGGCTATGGTTATCTTCATGTCAAAGGTACTTAAAACCCGTCACCAACAGCTCACTGTGAGGAGGGAGTGGAAGTGCACCTGGCCCTCCACTCCCCCAGCAACCCATTGAGGAACACATTAAAACGGCGCCTCTCAACCAGTTTCACGTCCGCGCGCTTGCCCGCTATCTTAAGGGCGGCACGGACGGACTGGATGATCAGCGCCAGATTCGACCAACGGTCGAGGGCCAGCTGAACTTTATTGCGGCAACCTCTGCAAGCCGCGAGGAAATCCCGGAGTTCCGCCGTGGGGATGAGAGGAGATTCGGTGGGAGGCACGAGGGACTCCACCACCTCACTGGCGATGGAATCAAGATCATCCTCCGTGCCCCGCACCGAATCCCCATCCTCCTCCGGGTCGTCACCGCCAGCAGCCGACACATCCACCACACACTGTGGGGCGGACGTCCCGGCCGCGCCAGCTGGTCCCGCCTCCGTCACGATCCCACCCCCAGGATCGATGGCGGAGGAGTCCTCTCTGGGTTCTATTGTGAAACTGGAGCCTGTAGGCACCAGCGGTTCAGGACCCCCCTCCACCTCCATCCCCAGGCCAATGACTGGTCCAGGGGAGACAGAAGTTCCGGACTCCGGGAAACCAGCCGGAGCCGAGACTGGAGGCGGCGAGAGGAGGCCATCTCCCGCTCCGCCAGCACCCACAGGCCCAGCAGATGGGGCAGCATTCTCAGTTATAACTGGGTCGGGTGTCTCCTGGTTGGTGGTGGACTCCGGCTGGGAGGCCCGACCCTCTGGGGCCTCGCCCTCCCCTTCATTCAGGACACCCAACCCAGTAGCAGTGGCGGAATGGGCGGTTTCCCCAGGCTCCCCCACCACAAGCAGGGCCCCACTTACTCCTTCAGGAGGGGCCTCACGTACCGGGGCCATCCCCTCCCCTCCATCCTGAGGAATAGGGAGCACCTGCCCGGACTTTGCAGCCTTGGTGGTGGCGGTAGGGGGCACCTGAGGACCAGAAACAGGAGGCAGCTCCCCTCCAACAGATGGGCTCTGCACCTCAGGGCCCTGTGTTATTTCTGTGGAGGGGTGCCTTCTCCTCTTTTTCGCACTTGGGCGCGGAGACTCAGAGACCTCCATGTCATCAGAGGCCTCCGCCTCCGCACCCTTTTTTCCTTTTTTCGTCACCCTGGGCCTGAGCCCAGCCCTGGGACAGGTGGATTCCATGGGAATGGGCTTTGGGCTGAGCTCAGGCTCGGGTTGAGTCAAAGTGTCCAGGGGACGCGCCTCACGATGTTTCTTTTTTCCCCGCGTCTTCCTTCCGCTCGGACGGACGCTCCCCTCCCCGCCAGAGGCTGTGAAAACCACAGCCTCCGGAACCGACTGAGCGGTGTCTGTTGGATGTGCGGGGGGAGTGGGAGGAGGTGCTGTGGAACCACTCTGGGCCGCCGAGGTGGAGCTGGCGGCCGGGAGGTTGGGGCAGTTCTTCCGAACATGCCCCACCCCCTTGCAGACGTGGCACCGCGCCCCGTCCGAGGTCCAAAAGACGCGGTAGGCCGTCCCCTGGAACTCCACATTAAATTGGCCCTCCGTGTCCTCCTCCCGCGCCAGCTGCATAAATAACTGGCGGCGGAAGGAGTAGACATGTTGGAGGCTGTGCTCCCGAAGACCAAGCCGGACTGGGGTGATCCCCGACCTCACCTCCCCCAGATGGTGCAGGTGGGGGAGGAGGAGCTCACTGGGAATGAAGGGTGGGACGTTGGACAACATTATCCGATGCGCAGTGGCCCCCAGAGGGTCCACTGGCAGGAAGGTCCCCCCCACAGTGAGCCCTTTACTCAGGGCCAGGGACACCGCCCGCTCGGTCCTCAAAAAGAACACAGCCTTCCCATACATCTTTGAGGCCGCAACAATGGCCGAGGGGCCGACAACCATGGCCATTGCCTTAACGCAGGCCTCAATAGACATGTTGGGGTGGGGATAGCTCTTCACCCCATGGCTGCATGTCAATAATTTAAAGGGTGACGGGGCCACGTGGGCAGCCACAGAAGCTGCAGCTGCGTAGGTAGTAGAGGGCCCCGCCACCGGTGATGAAGGGCTTGCCATGGGTCTAAGAGCTAAACCCACCCCAAATTGTGGACTTGCACACTAAATAACAGATTCACAGAAAAATTTGAAAAGACAAACAAACAAACAACAGGTTAGTGGAGAGGCTGAGGTAATAGAGGAGAGGCAAAGGCAGGCTGGAAGGGATGACTTGCTTTCTGGAGGTGGTGCTCACAGTACACTTAAAACAGTCTTTGAAGTTGGTCTTCCGGTCTTCTGGTTGGGGGAGTCGTCTTCACCTGGGTCAGCTGAAGCTGCCCAGGCACTATCTATCCCCTTCCGTCTGTTTAGCTGGGCAGCTTCAGCTGACCCAGGCTTGGCAATTGGGGTGGGGAGGGAGCTTTCCTGTGTGCTTTTGCAGCAGCACAGATTCCTGTTGAATTGGCAGCCCCACCCCTTGTTGTTCCAGCCACTTGTTCCTCCCCCAACAGTCCAAAGTAAATTACTGATGTTCAGCACCCACCTCCAGACAAAGCCTTGTTTCCAACAAAAAAAGAATGTCACTTTCTTTTCTTTTAAAGGTGATTGTTGTTGGAGTTTTCCTCTGCTTGTTTGTAGAAGCTCTCCCTTGCTTAGTGTAGCTCCTCTCTCCACCTCTGCAACCTCCAACTGCCACCAGCACTGTCAGCTGCACCTCGTTGATGCACTCAGGCTCCCAAATCAGTGGGCAGCTAACCCCAGTGCTGTACCTGTCCTGGGAGTGTTTGATGGGGACAGTGTAGAGGGAGCTTTACTCGGTATCTAACCCCTGTGCTGTACCTGTCCTGGGAGTGTTTGATGGGGACAGTGTAGAGGGAGCTTTACTCGGTATCTAACCCCGTTTTTTTTAAAAATAACTTTATTAAAACCAGATAAATAAAAAAAAACTCAAATTAAAATGCCATTCTCGGCGTTGACAATGCACTCCAGTCCCTGCGGTGCCCACCGGTCGCGGAAGGCCTCAAGCGTACCGGCGGACACCGCATGCTCCTTTTCCAGGGACACCCGGGCGCGAACGTAACCGCGGAAGAGGGGCAGGCAATCAGGGAGGACGGACCCCCCGACGGCCCGCAACCTGGACCTGTGAATTGCCACCTTGGCCAGGCCCAGGAGCAGACCGACGAGGAGATTCTCCTCCCGGCCCAAGCCCCTCCGCACTGGGTGCCCAAAGATCAGGAGCGTGGGACTGAAGTGCAGCCAGAATTTGAGGAGCAGCCCCTTCAGATACTCAAAGAGGGGCTGCAACCTCGCACACTCCGTATAAATGTGGAACACGGACTCGTCCAGGCCGCAGAAAGTACAGGTGGCCTGGGAGTCCGTGAACCTACTTAAAAGCCTATTGCACGGGACTGCTCTGTGCAGCACCCTCCACCCCAGGTCCCCGATGTAAAGGGGGAAAACTCCCGCGTAGAGAGACCTCCATCGGGGTTTCCCCTCGCCGCCAGATGGCAACGCGGACCGCCAGGGCGTGTCCGGCCGGCTGACGAGGGCGAGTGTGGCGAGGGGGCTCGGGAGTGCGGAGCGATCCCGGCCGAGCTGACCCCCGCTCGGCCGGAACTGCTCATTGGACCCAGGCCCTGAAACCCTCCTCGGGAGCCGGTCCCGCACAACCCGAGCCGCCTCTCGGAAATGCCCTCCGTGCCAAACCCCGTGCTGTACCTGTCCTGGGAGTGTTTGATGGGGACAGTGTAGAGGGAGTTCTAACCCCCGTGCTGCTACTCTTTCTCTGCACTGAGTTCTTTAAATTCTACAAACAGCAAATTCACAATAAAACCCTGTTGGAGGCAAACCTGCTGTTGTGACATCAGCAAAGAAGTAATATTTAAATCAGGCAGACTCTACTCCAGCAACAAAACATGATCTCAGCCCCTGGCATCAAAAGAAAGTTTTCAAAGAGTTTTACCAGTAAAAGAAAGAACATTTCTATAGCACCTTTCACAGCCTCCGGACACCCCAAAGAGCTTCACAGACAATGAAGTACTTTTGCAGTGTGGTCACTGTTGTAATGTAGGAAATGTGGCAGCCAATTTGTGCACAGCAAGATTCCACAAACAGCAATGTGATAAATGACTTGATAATCTGTTTTTAGTGATGTTGGTTGAGGGATAAATATTGGCCCCAGGACACCGGGGAGAACCCCTCCCCCCCACAACTCTTCTTCCAAATAGCAGCATTGGGATCTTTTGCAACCACCTGAGGGGGCGATAGGACTTTGGGTTAACATTGATCAGGACTCAAAGAGGAGCCACAGAGAGAGACAGAGACAGAGAGCTGATCTGATGTCTGGTGTTTTATACTGTCCTGTTGATCGATTTCCCTGAAAACAGTTTATCTCTTTTACCAAACAGAATATTTTTATCCCTGTTAATGTCACTGTAGCTGAAATAAAACCGATGAAATGGTGGTGTGTCTAGTTCTCTCTGAAATACAATTTGTGGTTTTAAATATGCCAGTGTTTTCATATTGAAAGGATACTTTGCAGATAATTAAAAGGACCTGCACCCTGACAGAAAATGCTGTATCTGAATTATCTGCTGTTGGAGAGCACGTGTATATGGTGTCAGGTGAGGACTTGGGCAGTCTACAAAACATTGCTTCCTTTTGGTGTGGTTTGATGTGAACTTTCTAAATTCCTAAGTTCACATATAATGGTAACTGCTATGTAAACATGTCACACTGTAAGTACACCCTCCAGCCACTGGCGGTGCAGTAATGACTCAGGTCTGTGTCTCCCAGCTCCTCCGACTATATTGCAGAGAAGGTTCAAACGTCGGGTTGTCCAACATACAGCCCGTGGTCTAGAATCTGGCCTGCCAAAGTTTTCCATCCGGCCCACAGATGTAAACTGTACTCGGCCCTTCCTCCTCCTTGCTGCACAGTTTTTGCCCTCAGCCCTTGGCTTTCAGCTTCAGGGATGAGAAGTTCTTCCAGCCCGCCAAAGAGTTCTACCACTGACAATCACCCGCTCCTGCTGTTTTCCCTGAGTGAGTGCCTGCTGGGAAATGTAGTCCCTTCGGATGGAACCGTAATCCGGATTGACAGAGAGCACCATGTGCCTACATGGCGAATGGCTGCGGCCCAGTGCCGTGACCCCGGAGGTTAATGAGTGGAGACAGACAGACAGAGAGATAGAGAGAGACTGACACAGAGAGACTGACACAGAGATAGAGAGAGAGAGATAGAGAGAGACACAGAGAGATGAAAACAGAGACACAGAGAGATAGAAACAGAGACAGAGAGAGACAGACAGAGAGAGAGAGAGACACACAGAGAGATCGAGAGAGACAGACACAGAGGGAGACTGACACAGAGAGACAGAGAAGTAGAGAGAGAGACACACAGAGATAGACAGAGAGAGGTAGAGAGAGACAGACACAGAGAGACAGAGAGAGACAGACACAGAGAGACAGAGAAGTAGAGAGACACACAGAGATAGAGAGAGGTCGAGAGAGAGAGAGGTAGAGAGACAGAGACAGAGAGAGGTAGAGGGACAGAGAGACACACACAGAGACACACACAGAGACACAGAGAGGTAGAGAGAGACACACACAGAGAGGTAGAGAGAGAGAGACACAGACAGACAGAGAGACAGACAGACAGAGAGAGACACAGAGAGGGAGAGACAGAGAGGTGGAGAGAGACAGACACAGAGAGGTGGAGAGGGACAGACACAGAGAGGTAGAGAGAGACACACACAGAGAGGTAGAGAGAGAGAGACATAGAGAGAGAGACACAGAGAGATAGAGAGAGACAGACACAGAGATAGAGAGGGACAGACACAGAGAGACAGAGAGGTAGAGAGAGAGACACACAGAGATAGAGAGAGACAGACACAGAGACAGAGGTAGAGAGAGAGACAGATAGACAGAGAGGTAGAGAGGTAGAGAGACAGAGACAGAGAGATAGAGAGAGACACACACAGAGAGATAGAGAGAGAGACACAGATAGAGAGAGAGACACAGAGAGATAGAGAGAGACACACAGAGAGATAGAGAGAGAGACACAGAGAGCTAGAGCGAGACAGGCACAGAGAGGTAGAGAGAGACAGATAGAGAGAGACAGACACAGAGAGATAGAGAGAGACAGACACAGAGAGACAGAGAGGTAGAGAGAGATACACACAGAGATAGACAGAGAGAGGTAGAGAGACAGAGATAGAGAGGTAGAGAGAGAGACACACAAAGATACAGAGAGACACACAGATAGAGAGACAGGCACAGAGAGATAGATAGAGACAGGCACAGAGAGGTAGCGAGAGACACATACAGAGAGGTAGAGAGAGACAGACAGAGAGAGACACACACAGAGAGATAGAGAGAGACACACAGAGAGGTAGAGAAAGAGAGAGACAGAGAGAGACACAGAGAGGTAGAGAGAGACACACAGAGAGGTAGAGAGAGACACACACACAGACAGAGAGACAGAGAGAGAGAGACAGAGAGAGACAGAGAGGTAGAGAGAGAGAGACAGAGAGACACAGAGACAGAGAGAGAGACAGACAGAGAGAGACACAGAGGTAGAGAGAGACACACAGAGAGAGGTAGAGACACAGAGAGATAGATAGAGACAGGCACAGAGAGGTAGAGAGAGAGACACACAGAGAGGTGGAGAGAGACAGACAGAGAGAGACACACACAGAGATAGAGAGAGACACACAGAGAGGTAGAGAAAGAGAGAGACAGAGATAGACAGACAGACAGAGAGAGACACAGAGAGGTAGAGAGAGAGACACACAGAGAAAGAGAGACAGAGAGAGACACAGAAAGACACAGAGGTAGAGAGAGAGACACACAGAGAGGTAGAGACACAGAGAGGTAGAGAGAGACACACACAGAGAGGTAGAGAGACACAGAGACAGAGAGAGAGACACACACACAGACAGACACAGAGACAGACAGACACAGAGAGACAGAGAGAGAGAGACAGATAGAGACAGACAGAGAGAGTGAGAGAGACAGACAGAGACAGACAGAGTGAGAGAGACAGACAGAGAGAGAGATAGATAGAGAGAGACACAGACACAGAGAGATAGAGAGAGACAGAGAGAGAGAGACAGACTCAGAGGTAGAGAGAGACAGGGACAGACACAGAGAGGTAGAGAGACAGAGGTAGAGAGAGACAGACTCAGAGGTAGAGAGGCAGAGAGAGACAGACAGAGGCAGAGAGAGGCAAAGAGAGGCAGAGAGACAGACAGACACAGAGAGGCAGAGAGAGGCAGACACAGAGAGACAGACAGACACAGAGAGACAGAGAGAGACAGACAGACACAGAGAGGCAGAGAGAGACAGACAGACACAGAGAGACAGAGAGAGAGAGAGAGAGTGATCACGATCACTCCTGACAGATGGACATCGATCTGGAATACTCCACATCGCTACAGCGTGTGCGGGCAGACTTTGACTACTTGTGCAAGCAAATACAATGCCAGGTATCTCACTAAATCAGTGTTCAACATAGTAAATTAAATTATTCTTATTTAAAGCTTGTTCACAAAAATGCACATTGTTTGTTGTTTTTGATTAATAGTAAAGGCATCAAGATCGGTGCAGGCTTGGAGGGCCGAATGGCCTGTTCCTGTGCTGTACTGTTCTTTGTTCGAAGATAGATTTCTATTGCCTTTATTCTTCCCATATTTGCTCACTGGCCCCCGATGTTGGATATAATTTGTAATCTGCCCTTCACATGAAAAGGTTGGACACTCCCTGTTCAAACAGTTCTGTAGCTCTCCTTCCCGAGGAATCTTGAGTTTTTATATTTAACTAAATAATGACAGAAAATAGAAACTTTGCATATTTTAAATTTAAGTTTGTTAATTCTAAGTTTAGAGACCAAATACAGTCTCCAGATAAAGTGGGATGATATGATATGAGCTGGCACAGGCCTCGTTGGGAAAGCCAATACTTATCAAGGAGTCGAGGATTATTGGGGGGGCACGAAAGTGGAATTCAGGCCACAATCAGATCAGCCATGATCCTATTGAATGGCATAGCAGGCTCAGGGGCTGAATGGCCTCCTCCTGCTCCTATCTCTTATGTTCTATCTCCTTCCCAAGGGGCAACTAGGGATGGGTAATAAATGCCAGTCTTGCAAATGACACCTATACCCCCCCCAAAAAAAAAATTGCCCATTGTAAGTAGCCCTAAGACCAATTTGATATAATTGAGGGGCTTGCTGGACCTCTTTCAGAGGGCAGTGAAGAGTTAGCCAGGTTGGTGTGGGACAGGAGTCACATATAGGCCCAGACCAGGTAAGGACAGCAGGTTTCCTTCCCTAAAGGACATTAATGAACTGGTTGTTTTATTTTAAAGTCATACATTCAGCTCCTATTTTGATCGATTTTATGTATTTGGGGATAAATATAATCAAATTACTGTGAAATGTTTAATTTGCCCATACCCTTTCTTCTGCACAGGAGAAATCTCAGTGACTGAGAAAACACAGCAATGAATGAAAACTCCAGCCAAGGTAGATGGCAGAACGAGTCACTGAGGTTAGAGAGACAGGATTCTGACTGATTGCCAACACTCCAGGTGAACACAGCCTCACAAAGTCCCCTCACAGTACAATTAGCTGCGGTTAACTGATGTCACCTGTTGAACCAACAGTCCTTGAGTTGCTCAGAAACTCCTCTCTTCCTTATTATACCCTGGTGGTCTGGAGCAGAACCTCGGGTGAGGAATCACCATTCCACTGGAAGCTTCCGGTGGAGAACTTTCCCCAATTTGTGGAGAAAATCATGTGGAGTGTATGCTGGAATGTCACACTTGAACTGATAGGTCCTGAAATAAATTGTTCCTCGAATCGTAATCAACACAGCTTGAAACTGAGGTAGCACTGCATTGTCAGAGGGTCAGTACTGAGGGAGTGCTGCACGGTCGGAGGGTCAGTACTGAGGGAGTGCTGCATTGTCAGAGGGTCAGTACTGAGGGAGTGCTGCACTGTCGGAGGGTCAGTACTGAGGGAGTGCTGCATTGTCAGAGGGTCAGTACTGAGGGAGTGCTGCATTGTCAGAGGGTCAGTACTGAGGGAGTGCTGCACTGTCGGAGGGTCAGTACTGAGGGAGTGCTGCATTGTCAGAGGCTCAGTGCTGAGGGAGTGCTGCATTGTCAGAGGGTCAGTACTGAGGGAGTGCTGCATTGTCAGAGGGTCAGTACTGAGGGAGTGCTGCATTGTCAGAGGGTCAGTGCTGAGGGAGTGCTGCATTGTCAGACGGTCAGTACTGAGGGAGTGCTGCATTGTCGGAGGGTCAGTGCTGAGGGAGTGCTGCATTGTCAGAGGGTCAGTACTGAGGGAGTGCTGCATTGTCAGAGGATCAGTACTGAGGGAATGCTGCACTGTCGGAGGGTCAGTACTGAGGGAGTGCTGCATTGTCAGAGGATCAGTACTGAGGGAGTGCTGCACTGTTGGAGGATCAGTACTGAGGGAGTGCTGCATTATCGGAGGGTCAGTACTGAGGGAGGGCTGCACTGTCGGAGGGACAGTACTGAGGGAGTGCTGCACTGTTGGAGGGTCAGTACTAAAGGAGTGCTGCACCGTTGGAGGGTCAGTATTGAGGGAGTCCTGCACTGTCGGAGGGTCAGTACTGAGGGAGTGCTGCACTGTCGGGGGGTCAGTACTGAGGGAGTGCTGCACTGTTGGAGAGTCAGTACTGAGGGAGTGCTGCATTATCGGAGGGTCAGTACTGAGGGACTGCTGCACTGTCGGAGGGTCAGTACTGAGGGAGTGCTGCATTATCGGAGGGTCAGTACTGAGGGAGTGCTGCACTGTCGGAGGGACAGTACTGAGGGAGTGCTGCACTGTTGGAGGGTCAGTACTGAGGGAGCGCTGCAGTGTCGGAGGGTCAGTACTGAGGGAGTGCTGCAGTGTCGGAGGGTCAGTACTTCGGGAGTGCTGCACTTCGGGAGTCAGTACTTAGGGAATGCACTAAAAGCAGATGATCTCTTTATTTTCACATTACTGTTTGTGGGATCTTGCTGTGCACTCATAGGCTGCAACATTTTCTGCAGTTCAGTTCTAAAGGAAAAGATAAAGAAATTTGCATTTCTGTTGTGGCTTTGCATCTCACACCACAGCCGCCCCCATCACATCACCCTGGGGATTCTTTTGAAAATGCTCTCTGTGGCTTTAATCACCTTTCTGAATGGGATTCTGAAACAAAGTATTTTGTCAGAAGTTTTGAAAAGGCAGCTGGATGAAAGGTGCGAAATAGATATTGCTTCCCTCCCCAAAACAAAAAGATAAACAATTTGTTATTATGTCGAGGTAATGTCCTTTATCCCTGAAGTATAGAAAGGGAGGGAGGTTTTATTGAAACAGGTCAGCTGCAAGAATTGGTCAGGTTTGCTAAAGGAAAAGATAAAGAAATTTGCATTTCTGTAGTGGCTTTCGTAACCCCAGTCGGTCCGAAAGTGTTTTCTAGCCAATGAAGTATTTTTGAAGTGTGATCACACCTTTTGAATTGTGGAGTGTGGATTCTGTTGAGGTGGTATCACAACTGTGCATTGCAGGTACACCCCACCCCCACTCCTCACATACAGAACCCACTCAGCTCCAGCTGCCTCAGCAAATGGGGCAGGGGCCAGTGGTAGGTGAACGTGGGATCCTCCTGTTCTTCCATGGCTCAGTTATTCTCTCTCAGGCTAATGTCCTGGGTTTGATAAATCACATTCCCAATCAGCTCCTTCAGGAGAGAAACAGGAAAAAGGTCATTTCAATTCTCGGAAGGTTTTGTAATTAAATTCTCGCCACTATCCAGGGCAGCACAAACAGTCCAAACTGCTTTAGATAGGATAAATATAAGCACACCCATCCCCTTGGAAACATGCGATGTCAATTAGATTTCAACTGCTGTGTGCTTGACTGACGCATACTGTAATTTAGTCATTTTTATGTGTGTCAGTGACTGTAATTATTAAAGGCTCCAGACGCAACGGTTTCTATTTCAGCCCAGGGAAGTTGTAATTCATCAGGGCTGGAGCCGTTTAGCATATTTCATCCATCCATCTCCTGAGGGACTGATCCAGTCTGTACCAGGGAGACAGTCTGAATAAACAGTGACTCTGTACATTTACACAGTGAGTGACCCTCACCCTGAATAAACAGTGACTCTGTACATTTACACAGTGAGTGATCCTCACCCTGAATAAACAGTGACTCTGTACATTTACACAGTGAGTGATCCTCACCCTGAATAAACAGTGACTCTGTACAGTTACACAGTGAGTGTAACACAAAACACAAAAGTCCGAGTGTATCAGGCCTGTGTCCTCAGTACCTTGCTCTACGGCAGCGAGGCCTGGACAACGTATGCCAGCCAAGAGCGACGTCTCAATTCATTCCATCTTCGCTGCCTTCGGAGAATACTTGGCATCAGGTGGCAGGACTATATCTCCAACACAGAAGTCCTTGAAGTGGCCAACACCCCCAGCTTATACACACTACTGAGTCAGCGGCGCTTGAGATGGCTTGGCCATGTGAGCCGCATGGAAGATGGCAGGATCCCCAAAGACACATTGTACAGCGAGCTCGCCACTGGTATCAGACCCACCGGCCGTCCATGTCTCCGTTATAAAGACGTCTGCAAACGCGACATGAAATCGTGTGACATTGATCACAAGTCGTGGGAGTCAGTTGCCAGCATTCGCCAGAGCTGGCGGGCAGCCATAAAGACAGGGCTAAATTATGGCGAGTCGAGGAGACTTAGTAGTTGGCAGGAAAAAAGACAGAGGCGCAAGGGGAGAGCCAACTGTGCAACAGCCCCAACAAACAAATTTCTCTGCAGCACCTGTGGAAGAGCCTGTCACTCCAGAATTGGCCTTTATAGCCACTCCAGGCGCTGCTTCACAAACCACTGACCACCTCCAGGCGCGTATCCATTGTCTCTCGAGATAAGGAGGCCCAAAAGAAAGAAAAAAGAAAGAAAGATCCCCACCCTGAATAAACAGTGACTCTGTACAGTTACAGTGAGTGATCCTCACCCTGAATAAACAGTTACTCTGTACAGTTACACAGTGATGGACCCTCACCCTGAATAAACAGTGACTCTGTACAGTTACACAGTGAGTGACCCTCACCCTGAATAAACAGTGACTCTGTACAGTTACACAGTGAGTGATCCTCACCCTGAATAAACAGTGACTCTGTACAGTTACACAGTGAGTGATCCTCACCCTGAATAAACAGTGACTCTGTACAGTTACACAGTGAGTGACCCTCACCCTGAATAAACAGTGACTCTGTACAGTTACACAGTGAGCGATCCTCACCCTGAATAAACAGTGACTCTGTACAGTTACACAGCGAGTGATCCTCACCCTGAATAAACAGTGACTCTGTACAGTTACACAGTGAATGACCCTCACCCTGAATAAACAGTGACTCTGTACAGTTACACAGTGAGCGATCCTCACCCTGAATAAACAGTGACTCTGTACAGTTACACAGTGAGTGACCCTCACCCTGAATAAACAGTGACTCTGTACAGTTACACAGTGAGTGACCCTCACCCTGAATAGACAGTGACTCTGTGCAGTTACACAGTTAGTGACCCTCACCCTGAATAAACAGTGACTCTGTACAGTTACACAGTGAGTGATTCTCACCCTGAATAAACAGTGACTCTGTACAGTTACACAGTGAGTGATCCTCACCCTGAATAAACAGTGACTCTGTACAGTTACACAGTGAGTGACCCTCACCCTGAATAAACAGTGACTCTGTACAGTTACACAGTGAGTGATCCTCACCCTGAGTAAACAGTGACTCTGTACAGTTACACAGTGAGTGATCCTCACCCTGAATAAACAGTGACTCTGTACAGTTACACAGTGAGTGACCCTCACCCTGAACAAACAGTGACTCTGTACAGTTACACAGTGAGTGACCCTCACCCTGAATAAACAGTGACTCTGTACAGTTACACAGTGAGTGATCCTCACCCTGAGTAAACAGTGACTCTGTACAGTTACACAGTGAGTGATCCTCACCCTGAATAAACAGTGACTCTGTACAGTTACACAGTGAGTGACCCTCACCCTGAACAAACAGTGACTCTGTACAGTTACACAGTGAGTGACCCTCACCCTGAATAAACAGTGACTCTGTACAGTTACACAGTGAGCGACCCTCACCCTGAATAAACTGTGACTCTGTACAGTTACACAGTGAGTGACCCTCACCCTGAATAAACAGTGACTCTGTACAGTTACACAGTGATGGACCCTCACCCTGAATAAACAGTGACTCTGTACAGTTACACAGTGAGTGACCCTCACCCTGAATAAACAGTGACTCTGTACGTTTACACAGTGAGTGACCCTCACCCTGAATAAACACTGACTCTGTACAGTTACACAGTGAGTGACCCTCACCCTGAATAAACAGTGACTCTGTACAGTTACACAGTGAGTGATCCTCACCCTGAGTAAACAGTGACTCTGTACAGTTACACAGTGAGTGATCCTCACCCTGAATAAACAGTGACTCTGTACAGTTACACAGTGAGCGATCCTCACCCTGAATAAACAGTGACTCTGTCCAGTTACACAGTGAGTGACCATCACCCTGAATAAACAGTGACTCTGTCCAGTTACACAGTGAGTGACCCTCACCCTGAATAAACAGTGACTCTGTACAGTTACACAGTGAGTGACCATCACCCTGAATAAACAGTGACTCTGTCCAGTTACACAGTGAGTGACCCTCACCCTGAATAAACAGTGACTCTGTACAGTTACACAGTGAGTGATCCTCACCCTGAATAAACAGTGACTCTGTACAGTTACACAGTGAGTGACCCTCCCCCTGAATAAACAGTGACTCTGTACAGTTACACAGTGAGTGACCCTCACCCTGAACAAACAGTGACTCTGTACAGTTACACAGTGAGTGACCCTCACCCTGAACAAACAGTGACTCTGTACAGTTACACAGTGAGTGACCCTCACCCTGAATAAACAGTGACTCTGTACAGTTACACAGTGAGCGATCCTCACCCTGAATAAACAGTGACTCTGTACAGTTACACAGTGAGTGACCCTCACCCTGAATAAACAGTGACTCTGTACAGTTACACAGTGAGTGACCCTCACCCTGAATAGACAGTGACTCTGTGCAGTTACACAGTTAGTGACCCTCACCCTGAATAAACAGTGACTCTGTACAGTTACACAGTGAGTGATTCTCACCCTGAATAAACAGTGACTCTGTACAGTTACACAGTGAGTGATCCTCACCCTGAATAAACAGTGACTCTGTACAGTTACAGTGAGTGACCCTCACCCTGAATAAACAGTGACTCTGTACAGTTACACAGTGAGTGATCCTCACCCTGAATAAACAGTGACTCTGTACAGTTACACAGTGAGTGACCCTCACCCTGAATAAACAGTGACTCTGTACAGTTACACAGTGAGTGATCCTCACCCTGAGTAAACAGTGACTCTGTACAGTTACACAGTGAGTGATCCTCACCCTGAATAAACAGTGACTCTGTACAGTTACACAGTGAGTGATCCTCACCCTGAATAAACAGTGACTCTGTACAGTTACACAGTGAGTGACCCTCACCCTGAACAAACAGTGACTCTGTACAGTTACACAGTGAGTGACCCTCACCCTGAATAAACAGTGACTCTGTACAGTTACACAGTGAGCGACCCTCACCCTGAATAAACTGTGACTCTGTACAGTTACACAGTGAGTGACCCTCACCCTGAATAAACAGTGACTCTGTACAGTTACACAGTGATGGACCCTCACCCTGAATAAACAGTGACTCTGTACAGTTACACAGTGAGTGACCCTCACCCTGAATAAACAGTGACTCTGTACGTTTACACAGTGAGTGACCCTCACCCTGAATAAACACTGACTCTGTACAGTTACACAGTGAGTGACCCTCACCCTGAATAAACAGTGACTCTGTACAGTTACACAGTGAGTGATCCTCACCCTGAGTAAACAGTGACTCTGTACAGTTACACAGTGAGTGATCCTCACCCTGAATAAACAGTGACTCTGTACAGTTACACAGTGAGCGATCCTCACCCTGAATAAACAGTGACTCTGTCCAGTTACACAGTGAGTGACCATCACCCTGAATAAACAGTGACTCTGTCCAGTTACACAGTGAGTGACCCTCACCCTGAATAAACAGTGACTCTGTACAGTTACACAGTGAGTGACCATCACCCTGAATAAACAGTGACTCTGTCCAGTTACACAGTGAGTGACCCTCACCCTGAATAAACAGTGACTCTGTACAGTTACACAGTGAGTGATCCTCACCCTGAATAAACAGTGACTCTGTACAGTTACACAGTGAGTGACCCTCCCCCTGAATAAACAGTGACTCTGTACAGTTACACAGTGAGTGACCCTCACCCTGAACAAACAGTGACTCTGTACAGTTACACAGTGAGTGACCCTCACCCTGAACAAACAGTGACTCTGTACAGTTACACAGTGAGTGACCCTCACCCTGAATAAACAGTGACTCTGTACAGTTACACAGTGAGCGACCCTCACCCTGAATAAACAGTGACTCTGTACAGTTACACAGTGAGTGACCCTCACCCTGAACAAACAGTGACTCTGTACAGTTACACAGTGAGTGACCCTCACCCTGAATAAACAGTGACTCTGTACAGTTACACAGTGAGCGACCCTCACCCTGAATAAACTGTGACTCTGTACAGTTACACAGTGAGTGACCCTCACCCTGAATAAACAGTGACTCTGTACAGTTACACAGTGAGTGATCCTCACCCTGAGTAAACAGTGACTCTGTACAGTTACACAGTGAGTGACCCTCACCCTGAATAAACAGTGACTCTGCAGTTACACAGTGAGTGACCCTCACCCTGAATAAACAGTGACTCTGTACAGTTACACAGTGAGTGACCCTCACCCTGAATAAACAGTGACTCTGTACAGTTACACAGTGAGTGATCCTCACCCTGAATAAACAGTGACTCTGTACAGTTACACAGTGAGTGATCCTCACCCTGAATAAACAGTGACTCTGTACAGTTACACAGTGAGTGACCCACACCCTGAATAAACAGTGACTCTGTACAGTTACACGGTTATTGACCCTCACCCTGAATAAACAGTGACTCTGTACAGTTACACAGTGAGTGACCCTCACCCTGAATAAACAGTGACTCTGTACAGTTACACAGTGAGCGACCCTCACCCTGAATAAACAGTGACTCTGTACAGTTACACAGTGAGTGATCCTCACCCTGAATAAACAGTGACTCTGTACAGTTACACAGTGAGCGACCCTCACCCTGAATAAACAGTGACTCTGTACAGTTACACAGTGAGTGATCCTCACCCTGAATAAACAGTGACTCTGTACAGTTACACAGTGAGTGACCCTCACCCTGAATAAACAGTGACTCTGTACAGTTACACAGTGAGCGATCCTCACCCTGAATAAACAGTGACTCTGTACAGTTACACAGTGAGTGATCCTCACCCTGAATAAACAGTGACTCTGTACAGTTACACAGTGAGTGACCCTCCCCCTGAATAAACAGTGACTCTGTACAGTTACACAGTGAGTGACCCTCACCCTGAACAAACAGTGACTCTGTACAGTTACACAGTGAGTGACCCTCACCCTGAACAAACAGTGACTCTGTACAGTTACACAGTGAGTGACCCTCACCCTGAATAAACAGTGACTCTGTACAGTTACACAGTGAGCGACCCTCACCCTGAATAAACAGTGACTCTGTACAGTTACACAGTGAGTGACCCTCACCCTGAACAAACAGTGACTCTGTACAGTTACACAGTGAGTGACCCTCACCCTGAATAAACAGTGACTCTGTACAGTTACACAGTGAGCGACCCTCACCCTGAATAAACTGTGACTCTGTACAGTTACACAGTGAGTGACCCTCACCCTGAATAAACAGTGACTCTGTACAGTTACACAGTGAGTGATCCTCACCCTGAGTAAACAGTGACTCTGTACAGTTACACAGTGAGTGACCCTCACCCTGAATAAACAGTGACTCTGCAGTTACACAGTGAGTGACCCTCACCCTGAATAAACAGTGACTCTGTACAGTTACACAGTGAGTGACCCTCACCCTGAATAAACAGTGACTCTGTACAGTTACACAGTGAGTGATCCTCACCCTGAATAAACAGTGACTCTGTACAGTTACACAGTGAGTGATCCTCACCCTGAATAAACAGTGACTCTGTACAGTTACACAGTGAGTGACCCACACCCTGAATAAACAGTGACTCTGTACAGTTACACGGTTATTGACCCTCACCCTGAATAAACAGTGACTCTGTACAGTTACACAGTGAGTGACCCTCACCCTGAATAAACAGTGACTCTGTACAGTTACACAGTGAGCGACCCTCACCCTGAATAAACAGTGACTCTGTACAGTTACACAGTGAGTGATCCTCACCCTGAATAAACAGTGACTCTGTACAGTTACACAGTGAGCGACCCTCACCCTGAATAAACAGTGACTCTGTACAGTTACACAGTGAGTGATCCTCACCCTGAATAAACAGTGACTCTGTACAGTTACACAGTGAGTGACCCTCACCCTGAATAAACAGTGACTCTGTACAGTTACACAGTGAGCGATCCTCACCCTGAATAAACAGTGACTCTGTACAGTTACACAGTGAGCGACCCTCACCCTGAATAAACAGTGACTCTGTACAGTTACACAGTGAGTGACCCACACCCTGAATAAACAGTGACTCTGTACAGTTACACGGTTATTGACCCTCACCCTGAATAAACAGTGACTCTGTACAGTTACACAGTGAGTGACCCACACCCTGAATAAACAGTGACTCTGTACAGTTACACGGTTATTGACCCTCACCCTGAATAAACAGTGACTCTGTACAGTTACACAGTGAGTGACCCTCACCCTGAATAAACAGTGACTCTGTACAGTTACACAGTGAGCGACCCTCACCCTGAATAAACAGTGACTCTGTACAGTTACACAGTGAGTGATCCTCACCCTGAATAAACAGTGACTCTGTACAGTTACACAGTGAGCGACCCTCACCCTGAATAAACAGTGACTCTGTACAGTTACACAGTGAGTGATCCTCACCCTGAATAAACAGTGACTCTGTACAGTTACACAGTGAGTGACCCTCACCCTGAATAAACAGTGACTCTGTACAGTTACACAGTGAGCGATCCTCACCCTGAATAAACAGTGACTCTGTACAGTTACACAGTGAGCGACCCTCACCCTGAATAAACAGTGACTCTGTACAGTTACACAGTGAGTGATCCTCACCCTGAATAAACAGTGACTCTGTACAGTTACACAGTGAGCGACCCTCACCCTGAATAAACAGTGACTCTGTACAGTTACACAGTGAGTGATCCTCACCCTGAATAAACAGTGACTCTGTACAGTTACACAGTGAGTGACCCTCACCCTGAATAAACAGTGACTCTGTACAGTTACACAGTGAGTGATCCTCACCCTGAATAAACAGTGACTCTGTACAGTTACACAGTGAGTGACCCTCACCCTGAATAAACAGTGACTCTGTACAGTTACACAGTGAGTGATCCTCACCCTGAATAAACAGTGACTCTGTACAGTTACACAGTGAGTGATCCTCACCCTGAATAAACAGTGACTCTGTACAGTTACACATTAATTGACCTTTTAACTGCATTTGCTTAGAACCTTTCTTTTTTCTTTCTTTCTCTTTTTCTTTCCATCTCACTCCTTTTCGATAAAGTGCCACACAAACTGTTAGTTGGTCAGATGAGGGCTCATGGTGTTGGGGGTAATATATTAGTGTGAATAGATGATTGGTTAACAGACAGGAAGCAGAGAGTGGGCATAAATGGGAGATTTTCAAGTTGGCAAGCAGTGAATAGTGGGGTGCCACAAGCATCAGTGCTGGGGCCTCAGCTATTTACACTCTATATTAATGACTTGGATGAAGAGACAGAGAGTAATGTATCTAAGTTTGCTGATGATACAAAGCTCGGTGGAAAGGTAAGCTGCGGGGAGGATGTAGAGAGGCTGCAAAGAGATATAGACAGGTTAAGTGAGTGGGCAACAAGATGGTGAATGGAATATAATGTAGGAAAGTGTGAAGTTGTTCACTTTGGTTGTAAAACTGCAAAAAGCTGAATTTTTTGAAAAGGTGTGAAACCTATAATTGTCGATGTTCAGAGACTTGGGTGTGCTTGTACAAGAAATGCAGAAAGTTAACATGCAGGTACAACAAGCAATTAGGAAGGACAATGGCATGTTGGCCTTTATTGCAAGGGAATTGGAGTACAGGAATAAGGAAGTATTGCTGCAATTGTACAGGGTTTTGGTGAGACCACACCTGGAATACTGTGTGCAGTTTTGGTCTCCTCATTTAAGAAAGGATATACTTGCACTGGAGACGGTGCAGTGAAGGTTCACTAGATTGGTCCCTGGGACGAGGGGGTTGTCCTATGATGAGAGGCTGAGTAAATTGGGCTTTTATTCTCTGGAGTTTAGAAGAATGAGAGGTGATCTCATTGAAGCATATAAGATTCTGAAGGGGTTGGATAGGGTAGAAGTTGAGAGATTGTTCCCACTGGTCAGGGAATCTAGAACACAGGGACACAGTCTCAGGATAAGGAGCCAATCATTCAGGACTGAGATGAGGAGAAATTACTTCACTCGGAGGGTTGTGAATCTTTGGAATTCTCTACCCCAGAGGGTTGTGGATGCTCCTTCATTGAATACATTTAATAGAGTCATAGAGTCATACGGCATAGAAACAGGCCCTTCGGCCCACCGCATCCATGCTGACCATAATGCCTATCTATACTAATCCCACCTGCCTGCATTAATTCCATATCCCTCTATGCCTTGCTCATTCAAGTACCTGTCCAGATGTCTCTTAAATGTCGGTACTGTTCCTGTCTCCACCACCTCCTCAGGCAGCTCATTCCAGATACCCACTTTACCCCTTTGATCCCCTTTAAACCTCCTCCCTCTCACCTTAAATCTATGCCCTCTAGTTTTAGTCACCCCTACCATGGGAAACAGACTCTGGCTATCTACCCTATGTCTCTCATAATTTTATATACCTCTATCATATCCCCTCTCAGCCTCCTTCGCTCCAGGGAAAACAGACTCAGCCTATCCAATCTCTCTTTATAACTCAAGCCCTCCAAACCAGGCAACATCCTTGTGAATCTTTTCTGCACCCTCTCTAGCTTAATCACATCTTTCCTGTAGTGTGGCGACCAGAACTGCACACAGTATTCCAAATGAAGTCTAACCAACGTTATGTACAACTCTAACATGACGTCCCAACTCTTATACTCAATGCCTCAGCCGATGAAGGCAAGCATGCCATACGCCTTCTTCACCACCCTGTCTACCTGTGCTGCCACTTTCAGGGAACTATGTACTTGCACCCCAAGGTCTCTCTGCTCAACAACACTCCCCAGAGCCCTGCCATTCACTGTATATGTCCTGCCCTGGTTTAACTTCCCAAAATGCATCACTTCACACTTGTCTGCGTTAAATTCCATTTGCCAATCCCTTGCCCACTTTCCCAGTTGATCTATATCCTGTTGTAACCTTAGACAACCTTCTTCACTGTCCACTATACCACCAATTTTGGTGTCATCTGCAAACTTACTAATCATGCCCCTTACATTCACATCCAAGTCATTAATATATATGACAAACAACAGAGGGCCCAGCACCGATCCCTGCGGCACACCACTGGTCATCGGCCTCCAATCTGAAAAGCAACCCTCCACTACCACCCTCTGCCTCCTATCACCAAGCCAATTTTGTATCCAATTTGCTAGCTCACCCTGGATCCCATGTGTTTGAACCTTCTGGACCAGCCTACCATGTGGGACCTTGTCAAAGGCCTTGCTAAAGTCCATGTAGACAACGTCCACCACCCTGCCCTCGTCAATCCTCTCGGTCACCTCTTCGAAAAACTCAATCAAATTCGTGAGACATGATTTCCCACGCACAAAGCCACGCTGACTATCCCTAATCAGAACTTGCCTTTCCAAATGTGTATTAATCCTGTCTCTCAGAATCCCTTCCAATAACTTTCCCACCACTGATGTAAGGCCTGTAGTTCCCTGGCTTATCCCTGCTACCCTTCTTAAATAAAGGCACAACATTAGCTATCCTCCAGTCTTCCGGTGCCCTCACCCATGGCTAACGATGATACAAAAATCTCTGCCAGGGCCCCAGCAATCTCCTCCCTTGCTTCCCATAGCATCCTAGGATACACCTGGTCAGGCCCTGGGGATTTATCCACCTTAATGTACTTCAAAACCTCCAACATCTCCTCCTTTGTCATGTTGATATGCTTCAGGATATCGGTGTTCCCTCCCTTGAACTCACTAGCTTCCATGACCTTCTCCACGGTAAATACGGATGAGAAATATTCATTTAAGACCTCGCCCATTTCCCATGGCTCCACACATAGATTGCCACATGATCCTTAAGGGGACCTACTCTTTCCCTAGCTACCCTTTTACTCTTAATATACTTATAGAATCTTTTAGGATTCTCCTTTATCTTATCTGCCAGGGAAATCTCATGGCCCCTTTTCGCCCTCCTAATTTCCTTCTTAAGTGTAGTCCTACATCCCCTATACTCCTCGAGGGACTCGCTTGATCCCAGCTGCCTATACCTGACATATACCTCCTTCTTTGTCCTGACCAGACCCTCAATATGCCTCATCAACCAAGGTTCCCTGAACTTGCCAGCCTTGCCCTTCCATCTAACAGGAACATGCCAGCCCTGAACTCTTCCTATCTCACTTTTAAAAGCCTCCCACTTGCCAGACATCCCTTTACCTGTAAACAGCCTCTCCCATTCAACTTTTGAGAGTTCCTGTCTGATGCCATCGAAATTAGCCTTTCCCCAATTTAGGACTTCAACCTGAGGACCAGTCCTATCCTTTTCCATAACTATCTTGAAGCTAATAGAGTTATGGTCACTGGTCCCAAAGTGCTCCCCCACTGACACATCAACCACCTGCCCATCCTCATTTCCGAAGAGGAGGTAGAGTGTAGCCCCTTCTCTAGTAGAGCCATCCACATACTGCTTCAGAAAACTATCCTGGACACACTTAACAAATTCTTCCCCATCTGATCCCTTAACACTAAGGCAGTCCCAGTCAATATTAGGGAAGTTAAAATCACCTACTATTACAACCCTATAATTCCTACACCTATCTGTGATTTCCCTACATATATGCTCCTCCACCTCCCTCTGACTATTGGGGGGCCTATAGTATAATCCCATCAAAGTGATCACCCCTTTCTTATTTCTAAGTTCTACCCATATGGCCTCGCTGGACATTCCCCCCGGGATATCCTCTCTAAATACTGCCGCGATGTCCTCCCTAATCAATAGTGTAACTCCCCCTCCGCTCTTACCTCCACTTCTGTCACGCCGGAAGGATCGGTACCTCGGAACATTAAGCTGCCAGTCCTGCCCATCCCTCAACCATGTTTCCGTAATAGCTATAATATCACAATCCCATGTACCGATCCATGCTCTGAGTTCATCTGCCTTACCTGTAAGGCTTCTTGCATTAAAGTAAATGCAGTTTAGCCTACCAGACCTTCCACGCTCCCTGTCCTGCCCCTGCCCGGCCTGCCTACTGGGCTTGCTTGCTTTAACCTCTATATTTGCCTCAATTATCTCATCGGAGAGACTACTACTTTGGGTCCCACCCCCCTGCAAGACTAGTTTAAACCCTCCTGAGTAGTGCTAGCAAACCTTCCCACAAGGATATTGGTCCCCTTCCAGTTTAGATGCAACCCGTTCTTCTTGTACAGGTCACCTCTGCACCAGAAGAGATCCCAATGATCTAAGTAGCTGAAGCCCTCCCGCCTACACCAGCTCTTCAGCCACGCATTCATTTGCCTTATCCTCCTATTCCTACCCTCACTAGCACGTGCACAGGGTGTAATCCTGAGATTACAACCCTAGAGGTCCTGCTTTTTAACCTTCTGCCTAACTCCCTATATTCACTTTGCAGGACCTCATCTCTCTTCCTGCCTATGTCGTTAGTATCAATATAGACCACAACCTCTGGCTGCTCACCCTCCCCTTTCAGAATGTCCTGCAGCTGCTCCGAGACATCCTTGACACTAGCACCACGGAGGCAACATACCATCCTGGAGTCTCGTTTGCGACCACAGAAATGCCTATCAGCACCCCTTACGACAGAATCCCCTATCACAATAGCTCTTCCACCCCTTTTCCTCCCCTGCTGTGCAGCAGAGCCCTCCGTGGTGTCACGAACTTGGCTGTTGCTGCTTTCCCCTGGGAGGCCATCCCCCTCAACAGTATCCAAAGTGGTATATCTGTTTGAGAGGGGGATGGCCACAGGGGACTCCTGCACTACCTACCTGAGCCTACTACTCCACCTGGTGGTCACCCATCCCTTTTCTGCCTGTGCAGCCATTACCTGCGGTGTGACCACCTCACTAAACATGCTATCCATGACATCCTCAGCATCGCGGATGTTCCACAGTGAATCCACCCACAGCTCCAGCTCTGTAATGCGGGTAGTCAGTAGCTGCAGATGGATACACTTCCTGCACACATGGTCATCAGGGACACTGGAAGCGTCCCTGATTTCCCACATAGCGCAGGAGGAGCATATCACGGGGCTGAGCTCTCCTGTCATGACTTACCCTTAGATTAATTAGTTACTCTATTAATTAAAAAATACTAATTATACTAGGGGCCTTGTTCTACCCACTCCAATCTAAAGTCCTTAAAAAAAAATCACTTTAGTAGTACTCACCTTATCACCAGAGGTTTTATTTTCAACAAAAAAACAACTTACCCCTTAATTTTTGAAGATATTCTAACAGCTGCTACTCACCAACCAATCATCTTGCAACTCTCCTGTGATGTCACTGTTGGCTTTTTTTCAAAACTCAGGCGTGCCGTTGCTGCTGTTTTTAAACACCGCTGGTCTCACTCAGTCTCCTCCTCTCCCGCTGTCGCTGCTCTTTTTAAACACCGCCGGTCTCACTCAGTCTCCTCCTCTCCCGCTGTCGCTGCTCTTTTTAAACACCGCCGGTCTCACTCAGTCTCCTTCTTTCCCGCTGTCGCTGCTCTTTTTAAACACCGCCGGTCTCACTCAGTCTCCTTCTTTCCCGCTGTTGCTGCTCTTTTTAAACACCGCCGGTCTCACTCAGTCTCCTTCTTTCCCGCTCTAGCTGCTCTTTTTAAACACTGCCAGTCTCACTCAGTCTCCTTCTTTCCCGCTGTCGCTGCTCTTTTTAAACACCGCTAGTCTCACTCAGTCTGCTTAAGGCAGGAATAGATAGATTTTTGGTCTCGTAGGGAATCAAGGGATATGGGGAGTGGGCAGGAAAGTGGAATTGAAGCCCAAGATCAGCCATGATCATCTTGAATGGCGGAGCAGGCTTGATGGGCCGAATGGTCTACTTCTGCTCCCATTTCTTGCCTTCTTGTTTTCTTGTGTATTGCTGCTCAATGTTTGTGAATTGTTGGAGGACTCCCATCATGGTTGAGTTTATTTATTTATTTATTCAGAGATACAGCACTGAAATAGGCCCTTTAGCCACCAAGTCTGTGCCGACCAACAACCACCCATTTAAGCCTACAGTAATCCCATATTCCCTACCACCTACCTATACTAGGGGCAATTTATAATGGCCAATTTACCTATCAACCTGCAAGTCTTTGGCTGTGGGAGGAAACCGGAGCACCCGGCGAAAACCCACGTGGTCACAGGGAGAACTTGCAAACTCCGCACAGGCAGTACCCAGAACTGAACCCGGGTCGCTGGAGCTGTGAGGCTGCGGTGCTGCCCCTACGCCACTGTGCCACCTCTAGGGGGACAGTGTTGATTCAGTTGTGAATGTTTAGGGCTTACAGCACAAAATGCACCCTAGTTTGCTACAAATTCACTCAAAGGGGATGTTAGTGGCAGTGCAAATATTGAACGTGCTCTTTGTTCAGGACAAAGGATAATAAAAGGGCAGAATGATTTGTTGAACGGTTAATGTACCAGACCTGAGGTTTCTCCACACTCGCCCTAGTACTAATCTGGCCACTGATCAATTAGGTGGCTTAATAGGATGGTGGAATTATGGCCGGAAGCATGTTCTGCATGTGTGATTACAACACAGCTGAGTCTCTGCAATCTTCCACAGCTGACCATTGGGTGCTCTGTCTGACTGTGCCTCAATAATGTCCACACATTGATCACAAATATCCCACAGCTGCACTTGTTCGAGGAAGTTTCTCCAAATCTAAACCAGATTCTCAGGACCAGCAGGAAAGAAAATCATTTTTCTGGCCCACAAGTTGTAATTTTTTGAGCATTTTTTAAATGTTTTTCACTGAACCCTGCTCGATATTCTCTGTTTGTCTGAGAGGATTTTTCTGGCTTGAGTATCACTCACTTTAGATATTGTAAAATTTCCCTGATTGCAGCTTCACATTGTGCCAGTTTTCCATGAATTATTGATGGAATTACAAAATATTCCAAGGTATGTTCAGCTCAGAAACAGGCCATTCGGCCCAATTGATGCATGCCAGGATTTCTGTTTCACATGGACCTCATCACACTTGCCTTTATTTCACCCTATCAACATAACCTTCGATTCCTTTCCCCCTCATGTACTTTTTTTTATTTGTTCATGAAATGTGGTTGTCGCTGACAAGGCCAGCATTTATTGCCCATCCCTAATTGCCCTTGAGGGGACTCCCCAAAGCCTGTCCACCATCTACAAGGCACAAGTCAGGAGTGTGATGGAATACTCTCCACTTGCCTGGATGGGTGCAGCTCCAACAACACACAAGAAGCTCAACACCATCCAGGACAAAGCCCGCTTGATTGGAACCCCATCGACAAATGTTCACTCCCTCCACCACCGATGCACAATAGCAGCAGTGTGTACCATCTACAAGAAGCACTGCAGCAACGCACCAAGGCTCCTTAGACAGCACCTTCCAAACCCGCAACCTCTACCAACCAGAAGGACAAGGGCAGCAAATGCATGGGAACACCACCACCTGCAAGTTCCCCTCCAAGTCATACACCATCCTGATTTGGAACTATAATCGCCGTTCCTTCACTGTCACTGGGTCAAAATCCTGGAACTCCCTTCCTAACAGCACTGTGGGTGTACCTACCCCACGTGGACTGCAGAGGTTCAAGAAGGCAGCTCACCACCACCTTCTCAAGGGCAATTAGTGATGGGCAATAAATGCTGGCCTGGCCAGTGACACCCACATCCCATGAACAAAAAAAAAGGTGAGTTACTTGCTGCAGGATTCCCAGCCTCTGACCTGCTCTTGTAGCCACAGTATTTATATGGCTGGTCCAGTTAATTTTCTGGTCAATTGTAACCCCCAGGATGTTGATAGTGGGGAATTCAGTGATGGTGATGCTGTTGAATGACAAGGGGAGATATTTAGATTCTCTCTTGTTGGAGATGGTCATTTTCTGGCACTTGTATGGAGCAAAGTTTACTTGCCACTTATCAGCCCAAACCTGAACGTTGCATGCAGGCACGGACTGTTGCAATATCCAACTTCCCTTTAAATGTATCGATACTACAGGGCGGCACAGTGGCGCAGTGGTTAGCACCGCAGCCTCACAGTTCCAGGGACCCGGGTTCGATTCCGGGTACTGCCTGTGTGGAGTTTGCAAGTTCTCCCTGTGTCTGCGTGGGTTTTCTCCGGGTGCTCCGGTTTCCTCCCACAAGCCAAAAAGACTTGCAGGTTGATAGGTAAATTGGCCATTATAAATTGTCACTAGTATAGGTAGGTGGTAGGGAAATATAGGGACAGGTGGGGATGTTTGGTAGGAATATGGGATTAGTGTAGGATTAGTATAAATGGGTGGTTGATGTTCGGCACAGACTCGGTGGGCCGAAGGGCCTGTTTCAGTGCTGTATCTCTAATCTAATCTAATCTATTCACCTCAACCACTCCCTGTGGTAGTGAGTTCCACATTCTCACCACTCTCTGGGGAAAGAAGTTTCTCCTGAATTCCTGTTTGAATTTATTAGGGATTATCTTATATTTATGGCCCCTAGTCCTGGTCTTGTCACAAATGGAAACACCTTCTTCACATCTACCCTATCAAATTCATTCATAATTTTAAAGACCTCTATCAGGTCATTCTCTCAGCCCCAGTCTGTTCAATCTTTCATGATAGTTATAACCTCTCAGTTCTGGTATCAATCTAATAAATCTTTCTTTGCACCTTCCCCAGTTCCTCTTTACCAGGGTTGTCCAACATACGGCCTTTGGGCCAGGATACGGCCCACCAAATGTTTCCATCTGGTCTGCAGGTGTAAACTGTACTCAGGGCTGTTCCTCATCCTCGCCAGGGCTCGGTAACTGGAAATGGGAAATTTCCCAATGTCTTCTTGCAGAGCAGCCTTTTTACAAACATCACGCTGTCAGTTTCACAGTTGCTGAAGCAAGATCGCACTTCCCAAGTTTGACAGATTCAGGGTTTTCCAACTTTTTAAAAAACCCGCTGGAAAACCCAAATCTGTTCAATGTTGGGAAGTTGGTTCCTGCTTCGGCAGCTGAACTGTGAAACTCGGCACCATGTTTTTAAATAAACTGAACAGCCACAAAGCTGCTGTGCTGAGCGCTCCCACTCAGTGTAACTGTTGGAGAGAGAGAGAGGGGGACAGACAGAGAGGGGGACAGAGAGAGAGGGGACAGAGACAGAGAGGGGTACAGAGAGAGAAGGGGACAGAGAGAGAGGGGACAGAGACAGAGAGGGAGAGAGAGAGAGAGAGACGGGAAGAGAGAGAGAGGGTGGACAAAGCGGGGTACGGGGGGGGGGGACAGAGAGAGAAAGCGGACAGAGAGAGAGGGGACAGAGACAGAGAGGGGGACAGAGAGAGTGAGGACAGAGACAGAGAGGGGGACAGAGAGAGAGGGGGGACAGACAGAGAGAGAGGGGACAGAGACAGAGGGAGAGACAGAGAGAGAGAGGACAGAGACAGAGAGGGGGACAGAGAGAGAGGGGGGATAGACAGAGAGGGGGACAGAGAGAGAGGGGACAGAGACAGAGAGGGGTACAGAGAGAGAGGGGGACAGAGAGAGAGGGGACAGAGACAGAGAGGGAGAGACAGAGAGAGAGAGGGGAAGAGAGAGAGAGGGTGGACAAAGCGGGGTACGGGGGGGGGACAGAGAGAGAAAGAGGACAGAGAGAGAGGGGACAGAGACAGAGAGGGGGACAGAGAGAGTGAGGACAGAGACAGAGAGGGGGACAGAGAGAGAGGGGGGACAGACAGAGAGAGAGGGGACAGACAGAGAGGGGGACAGAGAGAGAGGGGGGACAGACAGAGAGAGAGGGGACAGAGACAGAGAGGGAGAGACGGAGAGAGAGAGGACAGAGACAGAGAGGGGGACAGAGAGAGAGGGGGGACAGACAGAGAGAGAGAGGACAGAGACAGAGAGGGGGACAGAGAGAGAGGGGGGACAGACAGAGAGAGAGGGGACAGAGACAGAGAGGGGGACAGAGAGAGAGGGGGGACAGACAGAGAGAGAGGGGACAGAGACAGAGAGGGGGACAGAGAGAGAGGGGGGACAGACAGAGAGAGAGGGGACAGAGACAGAGAGGGAGAGACAGAGAGAGAGAGGACAGAGACAGAGAGGGGGACAGAGAGAGAGGGGGGACAGAGAGAGAGGGGACAGAGACAGAGAGGGGGACAGAGAGAGAGGGGGGACAGACAGAGAGAGAGAGGGGACAGAGACAGAGAGGGAGAGACAGAGAGAGAGAGGACAGAGACAGAGAGGAGGACAGAGAGAGAGGGGGGACAGACAGAGAGAGAGGGGACAGAGACAGAGAGGGAGAGACAGAGAGAGAGAGGGGAAGAGAGAGAGAGGGTGGACAAAGTGGGGTGGGGTGGGGGGGGACAGAGAGAGAAAGAGGACAGAGAGAGAGGGAAACAGAGAGAGGGGGACAGAGAGAGAGAGGGAACAGAGACAGAGAGGGAGAGACGGAGAGAGAGAGGACAGAGACAGAGAGGGGGACAGAGAGAGAGGGGGGACAGACAGAGAGAGAGAGGACAGAGACAGAGAGGGGGACAGAGAGAGAGGGGGGACAGACAGAGAGAGAGAGGACAGAGACAGAGAGGGGGACAGAGAGAGAGGGGGGACAGACAGAGAGAGAGGGGACAGAGACAGAGAGGGGGACAGAGAGAGAGGGGGGACAGACAGAGAGAGAGAGGGGACAGAGACAGAGAGGGAGAGACAGAGAGAGAGAGGACAGAGACAGAGAGGAGGACAGAGAGAGAGGGGGGACAGACAGAGAGAGAGGGGACAGAGACAGAGAGGGAGAGACAGAGAGAGAGAGGGGAAGAGAGAGAGAGGGTGGACAAAGTGGGGTGGGGTGGGGGGGGACAGAGAGAGAAAGAGGACAGAGAGAGAGGGAAACAGAGAGAGGGGGACAGAGAGAGAGAGGGAACAGAGAGAGAGAGTGGGGGGAACAGAGAGGGGGGGGGACAGAGAGAGAAAGAGAACAGAGAGAGGAGGAAACAGAAAGAGAATGGGAGAGAGAGAGAGAGGGAACAGAGAGAGAGAGGGGGGACAGAGGGGGGAAACAGAGAGAGAGGGGGGACAGAGAGAGGAACACAGAGAGAGAGGAACACAGAGAGAGAGAGGGAACAGAGAGAGATGGGGAACAGAGAGAGAAGGGGAACTGAGACAGAGAGGGGGGGACGGACAGAAAAGGGGTACAGAGTGAGAGGGAACAGAGAGAGAAGGGGGAACTGAGAGGGAGGGGGAACAGAGAGAGGAGGGGGACATAGAGAGAGGAGGACAGAGAGAAGGGGGGACGGGAGGGACAGAGAGAGGGGGGACAGAGAGAAAAGGGGTACAGATGGAGAGGGAACAGAGAGAGAGGGGCACTGAGAGAGAGGGGGGGAACTGAGAGGGAGGGGGAACAGAGAGGAGTGGAACATAGAGAGAGGGGGGACAGAGTGGGGGGGGGGGAACACAGAGCGATGACGACACAGAGAGGGTGGAACATGGAGAGAGATGGACAGAGGGAGAGATCAAGATTACTCCTGACTGATGGAAACCTATCCAGAATACTCTGCATTGATATATCACGTATGTGGACAGAGATTGACTACTTATGTCACGAAATCAGTTTTCAATATAGTGACGAGAAACTAAGTCAGTAAATTAGTCTTCTCATTTAAAGCTTCTTCACAAAAATGCAGATTTGTTGTTGTTTCTATTAGTAAGATTAACTTTTTCGTGCCTTTATTTTTTGAAATTTGCTCACTGGCCCCCAAGCCGAGCAAAAATCGTAATGCGGCCCTCTGCCCGAAAAAGTTGTGCAACCCTGCTCGATATCCTTTGATACAATAGGGAGATCTGAATTGTTCACAGAGAAGGTGCAAAACATATTTACTAGAATTACACCAGAACTGAGAGAGAACTCTAATCCCTAACTTAAGTTGGATAAGTATATAAGAATGTAAGAAGCAGATGAAGGGGTAGGCCATTCAGACCCTCGAGCCTGCTCCGCCATTCAGTAATGACTGATCTTTGACCTCAAATTCTCTTTCCGGCCCAATCCCCATATTGATTGATTTCTTCAGAGTCCAAATATCTAGGAAGCTGAGCCCGGAATATCCTGAGCAGTGCACAGAATCCAGACTATCAGCTGCAGCACCCAGGTTGTGCACATATTCTCAATTATTTATGAATTAATTGCATTAATTGGCCTTGTCATCCTGCTTCATTGATCAATCGTGTATTTGGGAGAGACTCAGAAGCTAATTAAGTTTTTCTTTGTATGAAATTTATTACCCTGCCACAGATTCCGTCACAGCAATCCATCCAGATGCTGGAATTCTGCTCAGCTCCACACATCACTGCCTCCGCTCAACGAACTGAGTAACAAACTCAGCCCGTAGGCAGAAGAAGTAACTGAGTCCACAGCAATCTCCACTGACACAATTTTATGGCAGTTTCTTCTGCTGCTCTCCTGATGGCGCTGACAACCTCCTGGCACAGGTTCACTGGGGTACGGGTTCCACACACACTGACTCTCACTGGGGTACGGGTCCCACACACACTGACTCTCACTGGGGTACGGTTCCACACACACTGACTCTCACTGGGGTACGGGTCCCACACACACTGACTCTCACTGGGGTACGGTTCCACACACACTGACTCTCACTGGGGTACGGGTCCCACACACACTGACTCTCAGTGGGGTACGGGTCCCACACACACTGACTCTCACTGGGGTACGGGTCCCACACACACTGAGTCTCACTGGGGTACGGGTCCCACACACACTGACTCTCACTGGGGTACAGGTCCCACACACACTGACTCTCACTGGGGTACGGGTCCCACACACACTGAGTCTCACTGGGGTACGGGTCCCACACACACTGACTCTCACTGGGGTACAGGTCCCACACACACTGACTCTCACTGGGGTACGGTTCCACACACACTGACTCTCACTGGGGTACGGGTCCCACACACACTGACTCTCAGTGGGGTACGGGTCCCACACACACTGACTCTCACTGGGGTACGGGTCCCACACACACTGAGTCTCACTGGGGTACAGGTCCCACACACACTGACTCGCACTGGGGTACGGGTCCCACACACACTGACTGTCACTGGGGTACGGGTCCCACACACACCGACTCTCACTGGGGTACGGGTCCCACACACACTGACTCTCACTGGGGTACGGGACCCACACACACTGACTCACTGGGGTACGGGACCCACACACACTGACTCTCACTGTGGTACAGGTCCCACACACACTGACTCTCACTGGGGTACAGGTCCCACACACACTGACTCTCACTGGGGTACGGATTCCACACGCACTGACTCCCACTGGGGTACGGGTCCCACACACACTGACTCTCACTGGGGTACGGGTCCCACACACACTGACTCTCACTGGGGTACGGGTCCCACACACACTGACTCTCACTGTGGTACGGGTTCCACACACACTGACTCACACTGGGGTCCGGGTCTCCCACACACTGACTCACACTGGGGTACGGGTCCCACACACACTGACTCGCACTGGGGTATGTGTTCCACACACACTGACTCTCACTGGGGTACGGGGCCCACACACACTGACTCTCACTGGGGTACGTGTTCCACACACACTGACTCACTGGGGTACGGGTCCCACACACACTGACTCTCACTGGGGTACGTGTTCCACACACACTGACTCACTGGGGTACGGGTCCCACACACACTGACTCTCACTGGGGTACGGGTTCCACACACACTGACTCTCACTGGGGTACGGGTTCCACACACACTGACTCTCACTGGGGTACGGGTCCCACACACACTGACTCTCACTGGGGTACGTGTTCCACACACACTGACTCTCACTGGGGTACGGGTTCCACACACACTGACTCTCACTGGGGTACGGGTCCCACACACACACTCTCACTGGGGTACGGGTCCCACACACACTGATTCTCACTGGGGTACGGGTCCCACACACACTGACTCTCACTGGGGTACGTGTTCCACACACACTGACTCTCATTGGGGTACGGGTTCCACACACACTGACTCTCACTGGGGTACGGGTCCCACACACACTGACTCTCACTGGGGTACGTGTTCCACACACACTGACTCTCATTGGGGTACGGGTTCCACACACACTGACACTCACTGGGGTACGGGTTCCACACACACTGACTCGCACTGGGGTATGTGTTCCACACACACTGACTCTCACTGGGGTACGGGTCACACACACACTGACTCGCACTGGGGTATGTGTTCCACACACACTGACTCTCATTGGGGTACGAGTCCCACACACACTGACTCTCACTGGGGTACGGGTTCCACACACACTGACTCTCACTGGGGTACGGGTCCCACACACACTGACTCTCACTGGAGTATTGATCTAGGTGCTCTGAGTGCTGTGGGAGTGCTGCACTGTTGGAGGTGCCGTCTTTCAGATGAAACATTAAAGCAAGGCCCCATTTGACACTGTAAGAAGGTGTTAAAGATCCCCTGGCACTATTTGAAAAAGAAGTTGTTTTGCTCACATCACTGAATTAAAACAATTTATCTGGTCATTTGTGGGATCTTGCTGTCCATAATTTGGCTCCTGTGTTTCAGACATTACAACAGTGACTACACTTCAAAAATACTTCATTGGCTGTGAAGCCCTTTGGGACATCCTGGGGATAGGAACGACTCTGAATAAATCAAACCTTCTTTCTTTCTGGTGTCTGTCACTCAGTGTTAAATGGGCAATGCATTTAGACCAAAGGCCTGCTGTTAATCTGTTCTACTATTGTCCCAGTCTCTGGCCTGACAGTGCTGGGGTTTAGTTGACTGAAAGAATCTTCACTGCAGCTCATGGCCTGAATCCTAACAGTACGTATGTGACTTCACCATAAGGATTCAGAGACAAATTCATCTGTTCTGTGCCCACGGCACTGCACTGTAGTCCTGTATCACCATCTGCTGGTGCAAACATCAAACATCCAAACGTACTCAGAGGCAGAAAATAAAAGCAAAATACTGCGGATGCTGGAAATGTGAAATAAAAACACTAAGTGCTGGAAATACTCAGCAGGTCTGGCAGCATCTGTGGAGAGAGAAGCAGAGTTAATGTTTCGAGTTGTATATGACTCATTTTCCAAACTGAAGGATGGTAGAAATGTGATGGTTTTATGCCATTGAAAGGGGGGAGGAGGGGAAGAAGAACAAAACGGAGGGTGTGTGATAGGGCAGAGGGCAGGAGAGATTAAATGATAAAGATGTCATGGAATAAAAGGCAAAGGGAGTGATAATAGTTGTAATAAAAGACAAAACATTTGTCCAAAGAGGGTGTTAATGACAAAATAATGAACAGCTCTGTCCAAAAGCAAAAACATGAAAAAACAAGTTAAAGACCGGCATTGGTTTAAAAAAAACAATCAAAATGGGGTCATGGTCTGAACTCAATGTTAAGTCCAGGAGGCTGTGAAGTGCCGAATCGGAATATGAGGTGCTGTTCCTCGAGTTTGCGTTGAGCTTCCCTGGAACAGTACAGCAGGTCGAGGACAGAAATGTGGGTATGAGAGCAAGATGGTGAATTAAAATGGCAAGCAACCAGAATGGAGGTGTTCCACAAAGCGGTCGCAGATCTGTGTTTGGTCTCCCCAGTGTAGAGGAGACCACATTGTGAACAGTGAATACAGTAGACAAAATTGAAAGAAGTACAAGTAAATGACTGCTTCACCTGGAAGGAGTGTTTGGGCCCTTGGATAGTGAGGAGAGAGGAGGTAAAAGGGCAGGTACTACACCTCCTGCGATTGCAGGGGAAGGTGCCGTGGGAAGGGGACGAGGTGCCGGGAGTGATGGAAGAGTGGACCAGGATGTCAGGGAGGGAAGGGTCTCTTCAGAATGCTGACAGGGGAGGGGAGGGGAGGGGAAGATGTGTTTGATGATGGCATCACGCAAGAGGTGGTGGAAATGGTGGAGGATGATCGTTTGGATGTGGAGGCTGGTGGGGTGGAAAGTGAGGACAAGGGGAACCTTGTCATGGTTCTGGGAGGGAGGGCAAGGGATGAGGGCAATAGAGTGGCAAATGGGTCGCACACGGCTGAGGGCCCAGTAAACCACAGTGGTGGAGAATCCTCGGTTGAAGATTCAGATGTATTTCCTAGAGAAGGTTGACTGAGTTTGCAATACTCAGTTAGCCATTTTCCTGGCTGTTATCTGACCTTTCCCTACATTACAACAATGGCCACACCTCAAAATTATTTAAGGGGAAGCTAAACAAGTAAATGAGGGAGAAAGGAATAGAAGGAGATGCTGATAGGGGGAGATGAAGTAAGGTGGGGAGAGGCACGGAGCAGATGGGCTGAATAGTCTGTTTCTGTGCTGCAGACTTGATGTAACTCCTATGTAAAGTGTTTGGGGCATCTGAGGTCACTATATAGGTGAAAGTTCTTCCTACATTACAACAATGGCTACACTTGTTGGTTGTGGTTGTTGGAGGTCAATCATCTCAGCTCCAGGACATCACTGCAGGAGTTCCTCAGGGTAGTGTGCTCGGCCCAACCATCTTCAGCTGCTTCATCAATGACCTTCCTTCAATCATAAGATCAGAAGTGGGGATTTTCACTGATGATTGCACAATGTTCAGCAGCATTTGCAACTCCTCAGATACTGAAGCAGTCCGTGTAGAAATGCGGCAAGACCTGGACAATATCCAGGCTTGGGCTGATAAGTGGCAAGTAACATTCACGCCACACAAGTGCCAGGCAATGACTATCTCCAAGAAGAGAGAATCTAACCATCTCCCCTTGACATTCAATGGCATTACGATATCTGAATCCCGGACTATCAACATACTGGGGGTTACCATTGACCAGAAACTGAACTGGAGTAGCCATATAAATACTGTGGCTACAAGAGCAGCTCAGAGACTGGGAATCCTGCGGCGCGTAACTCACCTCCTGACTCCCCAAAGCCGGTCCACCATCTACAAGGCACAAGTCAGGAGTGTGATGGAATACTCTCCACTTGCCTGGATGGGTGCAGCTCCAACAACACTCAAGAAGCTCGACACCATCCAGGACAAAACAGCCACTTGATTGGAACCCCATCTACAAACATTCACTCCCTCCACCACCGACACACAGTGGCAGCAGTGTGTACCATCTACAAGATACACTGCAGCAATGCACCAAGGCTCCTTTGACAGCACCTTCCAAACCCGCAACCTCTACCAACTAGAAGGACAAGGGCAGCAAATGCATGGGAACACCACCACCTGCAAGTTCCCCTCCGAGTCACACACCATCCTGACTTGGAACTATATCGCCATACCTTCACTGTCACTGGGTCAAAATCCTGGAACTCCCTTCTTATCAGCACTATGGGTGTACCTACCCCACATGGACTGCAGCGGTTCAAGAAGGCAGCTCACCACCACCTTCTCAAGGGCAATGAAGAGAGACTGGATAGGTTAGGATTGTTTTCCTTAGAGCAGAGAAGGCTGAGGGGGGACCTGATTGAGGTATACAAAATTATGAGGGGCACTGATAGGATAGATAGGAAGAAACTTTTTCCCTTAGTGGAGGAGTCAATAACCAGGGGGCATAGATTTAAGGTAATGGGCAGGGGGTTTAGAGGGGGTTTGAGGACATTTATTTTCACCCAGAGGGTGGTTGGAATCTGGAACACACTGCCTGAAGAGGTGGTAGAGGCAGGAACCCTCACAACATTTGAGAAGTATTTAGATGAGCACTTGAAATGCCAGAGCACACAAGGCAACGGACCAAATACTGGAAAATGGGATGAGAATAGATAGGTGCTCGATGGCCGGCACAGACACGATGGGCCGAAAGGCCTGTTTCTGTGCTGTATAACTCTATGACTCTCTGACTCTAATTAGGGATGGGCAATAAATGCTGGCCTAGCCAGCGACACCCACATCCCATGAACGAATAAAAAAAACTTCAAGGGTACTTCATATGCTCTAAAGTGCTTTGACATGTCCAATGGTTGTGAAAGGCACTATATAAATGCATGTTTTTCTCTCTTTAAAACTAAAAGGGATAAACATGGCAAGAGCATCCTTACACCAGAACGTGCTGAGGAATGAGAGGCTGCTTTAGGAGGAGAGACTAGTGAAGTTGGGATTTATTTCTACTGGTGCTGAAGAGGTGACGTGTTATTATGATAGAGAGCTTCATGATTATGAAGGGCTGTGATAAGGTAACGAGTTTATGGATTGTCTCTATTGGTCAGAAACGGTAACGGGAGGATCCCTGGAGCCTACACTATACTGTTAGATCATGACAGCAGACCACCAGCAATGAATCCATCCCAAATGATCAGAAAGGAACAGGTGCTGATGTTGTTTGCACTGCTACAGCCTGCAATAGGGCAGGAGTGGCTCCATCACGGGAGGGAAGTAGAAAATGTAATCGATGCTAGCTCAGTTAATCATTTTATATCTGAGATTGATGAATTTTTCCTTGAGAAAGATGTAAAAGGATATGGAGCCAAAATGGGTGGACGGAGTTAAGATACAGATCAGCCATGGTCTCATTGAACGGTGGAGCAGGCTTGAGGAGCTCTGACGTTAATCGGCAGCCATGTCTCCCTGTCCCAGTGGTTTTTGTAAATGTTAAAGATCCCACGACTCAATTTGAAGATAAGCACTGTGTTATGTTCAATACCACCAAATTATAAATTTCTATCATTGGTAAATTGGAAGCTGCATTTAGGTAGGGCAGTACAGTGGCGCAGTGGTTAGCACTGCAGCCTCCCATCTCCAACGACCCGGGTTCGGTTCTGGGTACTGCCTGTGACCACGTGGGTTTCTGCCGGGTGCTGCGGTTTCCTCCCACAGCCAAAGACTTGCGGGCCATTGTAAATTGTCCCTAATGTAGGTAGGTGGTAGGAGAATGGCGGGGATGTGGTAGGAATATGGGATTAAAGTAGGATTAGTATAAATTAGGGTGGTTGATGGTCAGCACAGACTCGGTGGGCCGAAGGGCCTGTTTCAGTGCTGTATCACTCTATGACTCTCATGGTGACACTTCAAAGGTAATTAATTGGCTGTGAAACAGATTTAACATGGTCTTCGGCCATGAAAGGTGATACATAAATATATGTTGACGTTGCACATACTTTATTGCACTTTGATTTCAACATTCCACACTCTGGGAGCTGTCTGACCTCCGGCCGATAGGGGGGAGTGCTGCTAGAAGGCGGCAAGAGTCAACTCTTGTCTTCCTTTCACCCTCCTCGGCTAACAGCCCAGCGGGTATCCTTGTTGTCATTGGCAACTAGCCCGTACCAATAGGCGTTGACGCAGCGTGATGACATCAGGACGCAGCGACGCCAGGGGAACCAATGAACGACGGAGCGGTTTACATTTGAATTCGGAGGAAAAAAACCGCGGGAGAAGCGGAAACACCGGGAGGAGGAAGTGAGTGAGTGAGTGAGGGAGAGTGATGGAGGGAGTGAGGGAGGGAATGAGGGAGGGAGTGAGTGAGGGAGGGACGGAGTGACATGGGGGTTGGTTTGGGGGGGGGGGGAGACTCTCAGTCTGTGTTCGGGGCTCCTGTGGAATTCGAGCTGATTACACCTGAGGCCCCGCCCCCCCCCCAGGACCCAAACCATCTCGCTCGGGCCCCTGACTGCTCCCATTGTGGCCTGATCACCCCCCCCTTCCCCTCACCCCCCCCCTCCCCCCCTCCCCCCCTCCCCCCTCCCCGCTGTCCCCTCGCCTCCCCCCTCCCCGCTGTCCCCTCACCTCCCCCCTCCCCGCTGTCCCCTCACCCCCCCCCTCCCCGCTGTCCCCTCACCCCCCCCCTCCCCGCTGTCCCCTCACCCCCCCCTCCCCGCTGTCCCCTCACCCCCCCTCCCCGCTGTCCCCTCACCTCCCCCCTCCCCGCTGTCCCCTCACCCCCCCCCTCCCCGCTGTCCCCTCACCCCCCCCTCCCCGCTGTCCCCTCACCCCCCCCCTCCCTGCTGTCCCCTCACCTCCCCCCTCCCCGCTGTCCCCTCACCCCCCCCCCCCTCCCCGCTGTCCCCTCACCCCCCCCCTCCCCGCTGTCCCCTCACCCCCCCCTCCCGCTGTCCCCTCACCCCCCCCTCCCCGCTGTCCCCTCACCCCCCCCCCTCCCCGCTGTCCCCTCACCCCCCCCCTCCCCGCTGTCCCCTCACCTCCCCCCTCCCCGCTGTCCCCTCACCTCCCCCCTCCCCGCTGTCCCCTCACCTCCCCCCTCCCCGCTGTCCCCTCACCTCCCCCTCCCCGCTGTCCCCTCACCTCCCCCCTCCCCGCTGTCCCCTCACCTCCCCCCTCCCCGCTGTCCCCTCACCCCCCCCTCCCTGCTGTCCCCTCACCCCCCCCTCCCTGCTGTCCCCTCACCCCCCCCTCCCTGCTGTCCCCTCACCCCCCCCTCCCTGCTGTCCCTTCACCCCCCCCCCCCTCCCCGCTGTCCCCTCGACCCCCTCATCTTTTGCCCAAACCTGCTGCTCTCTCACCCCAGGCCCTGCATCCCCCCACCACCATTCATTATTTCTTACCCCCACAGTGATTAGATGTTCACTCGAGCTGTTGCCCATTTCCTGACTCTTTTCTGCTCTGTTTCATATTCTAGGGAAATGTTCCAGGCAAGGAGATCAGTGAAATCATCATCCTCGGAGAATGAGGGCGAGGAAATTCAAACTGTACGTACTGTCCGACATCCCTACAGCGGCTTGATGTTTGGGTTAGTGTGGTGGGGGGTGAGTAGTTGGGGTTGAAGGTGGGGCTGCATGTTTGCAGTCTGGTCTCGTCATTTTTCATTAGCAATAAATCTCAACCTTTCCAATGAAGTCCACGTCCTGAGAATGTTATTTTTAAAGGTTCAACTAGTAAAAATGTTCACGCAAAAAGTAATTGCATTCTGTGAATGAATTCCCTGTGCCATGTCCTGCCACAAGGCTGAGCTGTATCAATGAAAAAGTCCTGGATTCTCCCTCTGGTCTCGGCTCAAAGACAGCCTCTGTTGTGCAGAGGGCTGAACATCATTGGCCTCAGTGCCCTGGATGGGGGAGTACAAGAATCGGCCAGACTTCATCTACAGTGATCCAGCTGGAAAGGCAAGTATGTCTTCCAACACCAGGTGAAGTCACGATCAGCAGCAACAACATATTTATACAGGACCCTTAATGTAGTAAAACGTTCCAAGGTGCTTCACGAGCATAAATCAGACAATAATTTAACAAGGAGCCACATGAGATATTTGACCAAAAGCTTAGTCAAAGAGGTAGGTTTTAAGCTGAGTAAAGAGAGTTGGAGAGGTTTAGGGACAGAATTCCAGAGTTTAGGGCTCAGCTGTGATACCCCTTGCAGTTGAATATCCTGCGGATGACTGGACTCTTACCTGAAGAATGGCTGCTGTGCAAAGTACCAGAGGGCTCCTGGCACCTTTGGATCTGAAAACCAGCACCATTGGGGTGGGGGTGTGGTCGGGCATGGGCAGTAATCTGTGGATTTGTCTTTGTTTCTGTTCCAATGATATCTGAATTTTACTGTTTTGTTCCCCCATCTGCACTGAAACTTCTTTGCTTCCCATGTAGCCGACCAAGAAGTCCGTGCGAGTCCCATTGCAGGAAGTTTTGACTCAGTGTAGTGCTCAGCGGGACCTGATAAACTCAATTAGCAAGAGACGCTCAGTGGCTGTGCCCGGGACGAACCTGACTCCACTGATCCGCAGGATGCATCTGCAGGTGAGTGAGGGTAACCTGGCAGTAGGACGGGTGCCGTGCTGTCAGTGTTGCTCAGTGCAATTGAGCTGGGTGACCCCCTTAAACATAGGAACGGGAGTTAGGCCGTTTAAGCCCCTTGAGCCTGTTCTGCCACTCAGTCAGATCGTGGATGATCTGTATCTCGACTAATGCCTTGAATACCTGGAATAACAGGTGAACCCAGGGAGAATTTGCATGGTGCATTTCACTCAGTCGATGCTTTGAGTTTTTGTCTCTTGTGGTGAGGGGGCACAGTTTCAAAATAAGGTTTCTCCCTTTTAAGAAGGAGATGAGGAGGAATTTCTTCTCTGAAGGTCATTAATGTTTGGAATTCTCTTCCTCAGAGAGCAGTGGAGGCTGGGTCATTGAATATATTTAAGGTTGAGTTAGACAGATTTTTGATCTACAAGGGTCATGGGGGGATGGCAGGAAAGTGGAGTTAAGGCCACAATCCGATCAGCCATAATCTTATCAAATGGCAGATTAGGCTCAAGGGGCTGAATGGTCTACTCCTACTCCTATTTCTTGTGTTATGTTAAACTGGTGTTTCTCCTGTGCTATAGAACTGACAGTATACCTTGGGTACACAGGTCCTACATTGCTTTAAGCTGTCACCACAGAGACTGGTACCTAAATGGAGCAATTTGGGATCAGAACACCCAAGTTATCCTGGAAATACTCAGTAGATCTGGCAGCATCTGTGGAGAGAGAAAAAGAATTAACGTTTCAGGTCAGTGACCCTTCTTCAGAACTCTGATTCTCATGAAAGATCACTGACCTGAAACGTTAACTCTGCTTCTCTCTCCACAGATGCTGCTTGATCTACTGAGTATTTCCAGTGTTTCTTGTTTTTATTTCAGATTTCCAGCATCTGCAGTATTTTGCTTTTATTACCCAAGTTATCCAATCAGTTCCACTGCACCCCACTGTCAGGGGGGTGGTCAGGGGAAACAGAGATCTGTTCATTAGTTGAAAGTGCAGGTTAAACATTTCACGCTAAGGACTCTGGTACGGCTTTGCCATTTGGCCAAGGAGAGGGCGTTTGATGCTGGACACCCCTCTCCTATTGCTCAGTTTGTGTTGTAAGGTTCGGTTTCTTCCACAGTAAGAGATTAACATAAGATATACGGCACAGAAACAGGCCTTTCGGCCCTACTAGTCCATGCTGGCGTTTATGCTCCACTCGCACCTCCTCCCATCTTTCCTCATCTAAATCTATCATTGTAACCCTCCATTCCTTTCTCCCTTTATACTTGTCTAACTTCCCTTCAATGCATCTATATTATTGGTGTCAACCACTCCCTGTCGTAGTGGGTTTCACATTCTCGTTACTCTCTCTGGGTAAAGAAGTTTCTTTTGAATTTCTGAGTGACTTGTGACCCTAGTCACAAAGAAATTCACTCTTACAAAGGTTAGGAAATAGGTAAACAAACTTGCACTTTTCACAACCTCCAGGTGTCCCAAAGAGCTTTGCAGTTCATCAGTCGTAATGTGGGAAATGTAGCAGCCAATCTGCACACAGCAAGATCCCACAAACAGCGAAGAGATAATGACCCACTGATAAACCCTTCAAAACAATCCTTTTTTTAAAACTTAATGTTGGTCAAGGGATATAGGCCAGGATACTGGGGAGAACTCCCCATTTCATCGACTAGTGCCGGGAGCTTGTGCCGCAGGGAGATGGGGCCTCCGTTTAACAGCTTATTGGAAAGACAGCACCATTGAAGTCAATAGAAATAAAAATTGTCAGGTGTAAAATCAGCAGTCGGCTGGTTACTGCCTGTCTGCACTGTCGCACATGTTCATTGCATTGCTGTTTGTGGGAGCTTGCTGTGCACATTGGCTGCCATGTTCCCCGCCCCCATTATTATAGTGACAGGAGTTTAAAAGTACTTCATCAGCTGTAAAGTAAGTGTTTTGACATCCTGAGGCTGTGAAAGGAGCTCTAGAAATGCAAGTCTTATGTTCCTGTTTCTCTTGACGTTCTGCAGTGCTGACCATGCAGTTCCAGCATTTGTTTTTGGCAAAAGTCTCTGGTTTTCTTCTGAGAGTCTTTGCTTTGCATTTGCAGGATGATGGCCTGCAGGTCTCTTCGCTGGTCTACGAAGATCTCTGCCAGAAAATCTTTGTGGAAGAGGACTGCGTTAATGTTCCCCAGGCAAGGGGCCTGACTCCACTGGTGACACACACAGCCCCCAAAGCGAATGCCTTGAGAGGGACACGGTCACTCTCTGCTGCATCTGGACTCCACAGCACGATTCCCGAATGCTTGCCCACAGAAGGCGCAGATTCAGCTCCAGCCAGTGTACATGGGGGAGCACTTACCTGCCCTGCACTAAAGGGGGAACCAGTTGCCATTGAAGCACAGGAGGATGCCAAGCTGTTGATTGGTGACACTACCATAACCTCGGGGCTTGTGGGGCACAGATCGTCAACTCCTGTTAAGTCTGCAGCTGGACAGACATTGACAGGTCCTGTGCCCAAGGCGGGCACTGGGAGCACTCCGCCTGCAAATCTAGAGATGGCAGGGTGGCCAGATGCATTTCAGTGCAGTTACCCTCGGGTAATGGCAGACACTTCCTGTGGCATTGTCCCTGAAATGGAGGTGGATGAGGGTCTCGCGGAAGTGTCGCTTAAGCACTTGGCATTAGTTGATGGACTCTCCACACTGTCTGGCATTGAGCCTATGGGAGCAAGCACGGGGCATCTGCCCAGAGTCGAGGTGGGGCAGGTGGAGGGCGGTGCAGAGGAGGTGGGGCAGGTGGAGGGCGGTGCAGAGGAGGTGGGGCAGGTGGAGGGCGGTGCAGAGGAGGTGGGGCAGGTGGAGGGCGGTGCAGAGGAGGTGGGGCAGGTGGAGGGCGGTGCAGAGGAGGTGGGGCAGGTGGAGGGCGGTGCAGAGGAGGTGGGGCAGGTGGAGGGCGGTGCAGAGGAGGTGGGGCAGGTGGAGGGCGGTGCAGAGGAGATGGGGCAGGTGGAGGGTGGTGCAGAGGAGGTGGGGCAGGTGGACGCATGTCAGACAAAGACAGATGTGGAGATCGGGGAGATGGAGCAGGTGGGCACAGGGCAGGTCGAGGTGGGGCAGGTGGGGGCAGGGCAGGTCCAGGTGGGGGCAGGGCAGGTCCAGATGGGTGCAGGGCAGGTCCAGGTGGGGCAGGTGGGCACAGGACAGGTAGAGGTGGGGCAGGTGGGCACAGGGCAGGTAGAGGTGGGCGCAGGTCAGGTCGAGGTGGGGCAGGTGGGCACAGGGCAGGTGGACATGGGCACGAGCCCCATGCCAGCCCCGCAACCATGTGCCCTGATATGCCTCGTCCATAATGGGAGCCTGCAAACACCCACAGACAGTTGGAGACTGCTGGCAGGAGAAACAGGCAGGAGCCGCGTCACCTGTCGAGATTTTGGCACAGCGATTACTCCCATGGGAACACGCTGCGCCTCGACCTGCATGACCCCTGTCAGCCTTGCCGAGAAAGATGTCAATACATCAGGGTCGGAGGGTATCCAGATTGAAGTGATGGACAGTGCCGTGCTCACAGATTCTCTACTATGGAAGTAAGTTGAGAGAAACTCTAAGGTACAGCCATGTAGTGGTTTAATTACTGAACTAGTAATCCAGAGAACGCGAGTTCAAATCTCATGCTGTCCATTTGAAAATTTGAGTTCAGTTTTAAAATTTTGAAACTAAAAAGATGGGATCAGTAGAAGTGACCATTGTGCTGTTGGATTGTTGTTTAAAAACCCAAATGGTTCACTAATATCCTTTTAAGGGAGAAAACCTGTTGTCCTTACCCAGTCTGGGTATGTGCGTGCATGGTATGGGTATGCTCTGTATGTGACTCCAGTCCCACATCAATGTGGATGACTCTTAACTGCTCTCAGAGCTCATTCAGCTCAAAACACCTACTCACTGCATCAAGAGGGTGCCTCACTACCACCACCATCAGGACAGCTTGGGATGGGCAGTAAATACTTGCCTCACCATAAATGCACTCTCGGGACATGGGCATTGAAGAGCATTGGTATATTTGAAGTTATTGCAAATGTCTCTAAAATATTCCATGCTCTGATCGAATGTGTAGTTTGAGGGGCCTCCAGTGGACAGTGCTTCATGCTGCATGATGAGACTGGGAGGGGGTGGTTTATAATACAAATATCACCCCCACCTCTTTATTTTTATTCTCTCTTTATTTTTTGTGGTCATGCTCTGTGTTATGTCAGTTTAGAATCCTGGAGTGTCCGAAGGGCATGCGGAGCTCAGGTTCTGTCCTTCAGTGATTGGTGCTTAGTGCCAATGTGCGTGTGCCACAGCAGTGCTCCCTAACTCCCTCGCACATTGAGACTGATGGGAGCGCGATGTTCAATAACCATGAGGGGGGGGGTGGGGGGGTTGTTTTTTGGGTGGTTAAGTTGAAGATGTTGATTTCTGGGTAAGGAAACAAGTGGAACTGGAAAAAGGAAAATGGGGAATTTGGATCCTACTGCCTTGGGATTCACAATTACCGGTTCTTGTCTGCAATGTGTTAGAAAGTGGGAAGGCTTCTCTGGGACATGAATCTCTGACATGGGCCACTGTGTCTCTGGACTGAACCTATCCTTAGTTCAAGAAAAATGTCCAAAGATATGTGTGTCAATGCTGTGGCCAGTGGGTACATCTGCTCTATCAAACCAGCTATGTTTGTGTCTCACTCCTTATTTGGATATCAGTATTGAGTGACACACGGTCACGCCTGCAGACTCGCATATCTACCAGTAGTGAGAGCTTCACTGGCTCCTGGAGTTGCAGATCCCCGTTTTCCTGTGTCCACAATATTGTGCTCTCACTCGGAGCGGGAGGCCCTTCATTCTGACAGTGCACACCCTGAGGCATTGCACAACTAGAAACATAAGGTTTTTATCATGGCTGCCGCCCAGTGCCTTGACCCTGAATTGACAAGCCTGTAACTTCTTTTCCATTCTGCTCTCCACAGATTTTGCAGAGAGGATCTGGAGTCGATTCCCCGGGAGGATCTGGAGCGTCGTCTGGAGACGGCCCTGCTCATCAATGAGGTTTTGTCCAGCCAGCTGAGTGACTTGTCCAAGAGTAAGGGTATGGGCCTTCGTGCTGGGCCAGCTGATCTGAGGGAGACCTTCGCCCAGACTGACAGTTCCCAGGCCCCTGAGGTAAGCACTCTGAGCATTCCTGGAGATAAATTCATGACTCTTAGGCTCCTCTCTGAGATGGGGTGGGTATCACGACAGAGATTGCTGTCATTCGTAATTGGTTGTCTTGGAAACCAATTAATTGAATTTGCTGGTGTTTATGCTCCACATGAGTCTCCTCCACCCTACTTCATCTCACCCTATCAGTATATCCTTCTGTTCATTTCTTTTCTGCTACTGTCTGCTGGTTTCTCCCAGTTTCCTCTTAAATGTACCGATATTATTCACCTCAACCACTCCCTGTGGTAGTGAGTTCCACATTCTCACCACTCTCTGGAGAAAGAAGTTTCTCCTGAATTCCCGATTGGATTTATTAATGACTGTCTTATTTACGACCCCTAGTTCTGGACTCCTCAACAGTTGGAAACATTTTCTCTATATCTACTGATGTCACCCCTTAATCATCTTTTCTCGAGAGAAAAGTGCCTCAGTTCGTGTATCTTTCTTTGATAGTTATGACCTCTTGGCTCTGGTATCAACATTGTAAACCTTTTTTCATCCTCTGCAGTGTCTCTATATCCATTTGGTCTAATCAAAGCTCAATCCTAGTTTAACGTAACTTCTCAATCTTCATTTGGGGGCAATTCTTTGAAACTGTCATTGTGTGGAATTCCAGTTTCCTTTATTAACCAAAACTCTACCACTTAAAAGGTGAAAGAGATAAGAAATCTCTTACAGGTACTGGAAGTGTGTGTGCTCAGCTCTGGAAGTAATTATCTGGCTGAGTGGGAGCATTTCCGCTTTGGAGTGAAAACGTCCTGGTTTCAGTCCCGGCGGGTGGAGACTGGAGCTCGGTGTTGGAATTCCGGGTTGACGTCCAGCAGGAGACTCCAGTTTGCTGAGTCCCATCCTGCTTCCCACCCTCCCTGTCACCATATGGGTTCTGGGAGCCTGTAAAATCCTCCCGTCATATCAGACTAACTGGCCTTTTGGCTACAGTAAAGACAGTTATCATCCATCCTCACATTGTGGTCCAAATCCTGACATGTATCTCCCACCTGTGTGGGATTGTTCTGCAGCCACGAGTGCACTGGAGCCCTCCTGTCCCAGTATTGGGACTGAATCCCCTAACTGGGATCATGCTAATGTAGGTCTGCAGATTACCATCTAGTGGGGCTGTGTTATTCACCTACTGCCACCCACCCTACTCCTCATCACCTAACGGATGAGCATGGACTCGTTCTCCAGCAGACAGTAGCTGGGCGTTTAAAAATGTTTAACTGCTATTGTTCTGTGTGTCAACAGGTAGAGGACCATTACCACAGCTTGTACCTGCAACATACCAGCACAGTGCGAAAGCTGGAGCTTAGTCTAGAGCAGTACCAGCAGCTCTGCAGTGCGATCTGTAATAGCCGCAAGCAGCAAGTAAGTAACCACAAACTGCTCACGGGAGTGCTTGGCTGCTCCTGCTAGTTTTCATGGAGGCAACATTGTTGATTTGAGAAACAAGTGTTTGACTGGCTGCGCATCTGCCTGTCCCTGTTACATCTCCTTTGCAAGGTTGTGAGGAGTTTCTGCAATTTCCTTGGCAGAATTTGCTGGTTGAAGAGGTTGGAGAATGTCTGGCTGGTGCAGATGGAGCATATGAGGAAATGAAGAGCGAGCGATTGAGAATGCACAAGCAGGTGAGCAGCTTAACTGGATTGATCGTCACCTTTTAAAAGTTTTATTCGGCTGCCCTGCCCTGCCCCCGTTGCCGAGTGCATCAATGGGACGTGTGGGGGAAGAGTATCTCCCATAATCTGCACCCACATCCAACAGGTGAGAGGATCCTGCTGGATAGCAACCCAGAATTTGGAGCTGGAACTCCGGTCTCCACCCACCAGGACTGAACAGGTTGGGACACACTTCACTTCTAGAAAAGGGAAGGCTGAGGGGTAACCTGATTGAGTCCTTTAAAACTATGGAAGGGTTTGATGGGGTAGGCGTAGATGTTACCGCTTGTAGGGAAGCCAGAATTAGAGGTCAGAAACATAAGACGTTTACTAATAAATCTAATGAGGTTTCTTCCCCCAACCCTGCAGTTGGCATGACATGGTGTGATGCGTTTTCTTTTCCTCTGCACCCAGCGTAAGATGCTTTCTGTCTCTTGCTGCAGTATCAGGAGATGAGAAAATTGCTGAAGAGCAACATGGAGATGATGAACACAATGAGGGAGAGAACCCAACGAGCATTCCGGGAGTGCGCGGAGTCTAGGACGCTTGCTGAAACCGCGCTGAGAGAGAAGGAAGCTGTGAGTACCACTGAACGTATCACTGCCTCTCCTTCCTGTTCCTTCACCCTTTCCTCCCTTCACCTCCTCCTTCCTGTTCATCATGTACCTCCATTGCCTCGCTCCATTCTACTTCTGCAATCTTCTCCAGCTCACTGACCTCTGTTCCAACATGGCTGTACTGTGTTTGTTATTCTGCTCCACTGTGAATGATGTCCCCTCACTCTCTCTGCTGATTCTCTCCCATTGCTGCCTGCTCTGCCACCTCCTCCAAACCTATTTCATCTGTGGTCCCAGTTCTCACTTGCTATTCTTCGATTGCCTGTAAAATCACACGAGGAGGCCATTCGGCCCATCATTCCTGTGCCGATCTGAGAAAGACCTTTCAAATTAGTACCATTCTCCTTTCTCCACAGCCCTGAAAATTTTGCCTTTTCAAGTATTTATCCAATTCTCTTTTGAAAGTTACTATTGAATCTGCTTCCACCGCCCTTTCAGGCAGCGCGTTCCAGATCACAACAACTCGCTGTGTAAAACAAAAAGAAGCTCCTTATTTCTCTGCTGGTTATTTTGCCAATTATCTTTAAATCTGTGTGTCCTCTGGTTACCAACCCTGCTGCTGCTGGAGGCAGAGTAAACAAAGGGAAAGTATTAAAATTCTTTTGATTTTGCACACCTCCTAGTAAATCTCCCCTTAACCTTCCCTGCTGTAAACAGAACAACCCCAATTTCTCCACCAGAGTACCTTGGAGTGTTTTGTTACTCGATATAAATATGTGCCCGTTCCTGATGATAAAGAAGCTGTGGGCTGATGTAATACTCATGGCACTGACCCATACAAACTAAGAAGGTCGTATTTTAATCGCTCCGCCATTGGTGGCCGTGCCTTCAGCTGCCTGGGCCCTAAGCTCTGCAATTCCCTCCCTAAACCTCTCCACCTCTCTCTACTTAAAACCTACCTCTTTAACCAAGCTTTTGGTCACCTGTCCTAATATCTCCTTGTGTGGCCTGGTCAAATTTTGTCTGATTCTTTTCCTATGAAGGATCTTGGGATGTTTTTACTATGTTGAAGTTGCTATATAAATGCAAGTTGTTTATGGGCAGTCAGTGCTCAGTTGGCTGCTCTCAGTGGGATCACTACACTCCTCAACCTCTCTCTTGAATATACACTACATCAGCATCACCATCTTTCTCTGGGAGAGAATTCCAAAGATTCGCAACTCTGAGTTCTCCTCATTACAGTTCTAAATAGTTGACCCCTTTATCCTGAGACTAGACTAATTTTAGACCCTCTAGCCGGGGGATACAGCACCCCAGCATTTTCCCTGTCAAGCCCCTTAATTTTATGTTTTGATAAGATCACCTCTCATTCTTCGAAATTCTAGAAATATAGGCCGAGTCTACTTCACAGGACAATCCCCTCAACCCAGGAATCAGACTAGTGAACCTTTGTTTCACGCCCTCTAAGACAAGTATATCCTTCCTTTGACCAAAACAGTTCACACCACTCCAGGTATGGTCTCGAGGCCCTATTTACTCTTCTTTACTCTTCTATTCCAACCTCTGTTAAAAAAAGGCCAACATACCATTTGATTTCCTAACTTGTACCTGCATGTTAATTATATTCCTTTGCAGACACCCTGTGTCCTCACAGCTACTTTCCAATTTAGCTTTGTATCATCAGCAAACTTGGAAACATTGATCTTAGTCCCTTCATCTAAGTCAATAATATAGATAGTGAATAGCTGAGGGCCCAGCACTGATCCTGGCACCACTCCATTAGTAGCCTGCCAACCTGAAAATGTGTTTCTTTTTGTTCATGAGATGTGGGTGTCGCTGGCCAGGCCAGCATTTATTGCCCATCTCTGATTGCCCTTGAGAAGGTGGTGGTGAGCTGCCTTCTTGAACCGCTGCAGTCCATGTGAGGTAGATACACCCACAGTGCTGTTAGGAAGGGAGTTCCAGGATTTTGACCCAGCGACAGTGAAGGAACGGTGATATAGTTCCAAGTGAGGATGGTGTGTGACTTGGAGGGGAGCTTGCAGGTGGTGGTGTTCCCATGCATCTGCTGCCCTTGTCCTTCTAGTTGGTAGAGGTCGCAGGTTTGGAAGGTGCTGTCTAAGGAGCCTTGGTGAGTTGCTGCAGTGCATCTTGTAGATGGTACACACTGCTGGCACTGAGCGTCGGTAATTGGGGTGCGGGGGAGTGAAAATTTATGGTGGTGGATGGGTTGCTGATCAAGCGGGCTGCTTTGTCCTGGTTAGAATCATAGAAATTAGAATGGTTACTCTCTACCTCTATTTATAAAGGCCTGGATTCTGTATGCTTTATTAACAGCTTTCTCACCCTGCCCTGCCCTGCCCACCTTCAATTTGTGCACATGTACCCCTAGGTCCCTCTGCTGCTGCACCCACTTTTAGAATTGTACCCTTTATTTTATATTGCCTCTGCTCGTTCTTCCTACCAAAATGTATCACTTCACACTTGTCTGCATTAAATTTCAGCTGCCACGTGTCTGCCCATTCCACCAGCCTGCTTACGACCTTTTTGAAGTTTATCACTATCCTCCTCAGTTCAGAATACTTCCAAGTTTTTGTCATCTGCAAATTTTGAAATTGTGCCCTGCACACCCAAGTCTAGGTTTTTAATATGGATCAAAAAAAGCAGTGGTCCTAACACTGACCTCTGGGGCACCCCACTGTATACCTTCCTCCAGTCCAAAAAAATCCATTCACCACTACTCTTTGTTCCTGTCACTCAGCCAGCTTCATATCCATGCTGCTACTGTCTCTTTTATTTCATGGGGCTTCAACTTTGCTGACATAGTTGGCGCTTTATGTGGCACTTTAACAAATGCCTTTTGGACATCCACGTACACCACATCAACAGCATTACTCTCATCAACCTTCTGTTATCTCATCAAAAAACTCAAGCAAGCTAGTTAAACAGAATTTGCCTTTAACAAATTTGTGCTGTCTTTCCTTATTCTACATTTGTCCAAATGACTTGTTAATTTTGTCTTGGATTATCATTTGTAAAAGCTTTTCCACCACCGAGGTTAAACTGACTGGCCTGTAGTTGCTGGGCTTATCCTTGCACCCCTTTTTGAACAAGGGTATAACATTTGCAATTCTCCAGGCCTCTGGCACCACCCTGTATCTAAGGAGAATTGGAAGATTAAGGCTAGTGCCTCTGCAATTTCCACCCTTACTTCCCTCAGGATCCTCGGATGCAGCTGACCCGGTCCTGGTGACTTATCAACTTTAAGCCTTTCTAATACCTCCTCTTTATCAGTTTTTAGCCCATCCAGTGTCTCAACTAGTTCCTCTTTCACTATGATTTTGGCAGCATCTTCTTTGGTAAAGACAGATGGTCCCTAATCAGCCCCACTCCTGTTCCTACCTTTTTACTAATTATATGCCTATAGAAGACTTTTGAATTCCCTTTTTATGTTAATCCTACACTGTTTTCTGTCCTTTAACCAAACCTCTATGCTAAAATATCACCCCAATTTCATGAGCCCTTATTTTGTGCAATAACCTTTCGCGTGGCACCTTATCGAATGCTTGTTGGAAAGCCTACATCCATTGTTCACCTTTATCTGCCCTGCTAGTTACATCCCCAAACTCTAATAGATTTGTCAGACACAATTTCCCTTTCATAAACCGTGTTGACTCTGCCTAATCATAGTTTGATTTTCTAAGTGCCCTGTTATCACTTCCTTAATGGATTCCAGCATTTTTACGATGAATTGCGTCTTGCTAACTGGCCTGTAGTTTACCTGCTTTCTCTTAAAGGCCTGCTCAGGTCAGGGGAAAACAAAACCCGACCCGAATGCTACAAAACCACATCGGACCTGAGCCCGACCCGGCCTGAGTCCCTCCATTTTTTTCCCGAGCCTGACCCGACCACCGGAATGTTCACTTTACCTACCTTGTGACTCTGAATCTGCAGGAAGCTGCAGCATGAGTGTGATGACGTCATAGAGACGTTCACTTGCTCACTGTGCAGACTCAGAGTTTCCCGTCTTGACGTCCCGGACTCCCAGCTCAGGTAAGTTTTTCAACTTTTGACACTTACCAGCAGAGCAAAATGCAATACTTACTGTGTGTCCGGCCCGACCTGAGCCCGAAAACCGGACCTGGAAGAGCGACCCGACCCTGACACATGTCATCGGGTCCCGTCGGGTTCGGGTCGGGTAGCAGGCCTTTATGTTCTCTCCTTCCTTTCTTGAATAGCGGTGTTACATTTGTTGCCTTCCAATCTGCTGGGACAGAATCTCAAATAGTGCATGCACTATCTATATAGCGACCTATTTGAGAACCCTAGGGTGTGGGCCAGGCCATTAACTGCAGGGGATTTGTTGGCTTTTAGTCCCTAACTGCTCTCTGGGTCAGTTTTGTTTGGGCTGAATTCTTACTCGGACACTGCATGTGTGGACACTGGGTAAGGACATGATCAGACTTGGCAGTAGTACTACCGCTGCCCAGAACTGGAGGCAAGAATCCACTGTCCTATCGCATCTGTGGTTGCAGCCTGGGTAGCACTCCGAGGGAATGACCCCCTTCCTGCCTAGGGTGCTACATGAAGTATAGCGATGTGCAGTTGGGGGCAAGGAGGATGCTGCCTGTTGGTGAGCTGTACCCCAGGGTGAGGTGAGAGAAACCCCAACACCATGCAGCTGCTTTGCATAATGGACTTTCCAGACTTGTAGGACACCTGCATGAGATGCCGGCAACTCATTTAAAAAAAAATCATGCACAGTTTGTACAGTGAGTCCCAGAATGAGCTCCCTCTGTGCTTCTCCTTCCTGCCACAGGTGGATCAGTGCTGCCGTGATCTCTCTGTGAGCTGTGCTGACAGGGTCAGTCAGCTGGAGTTAGACCTGACGACTTGGCGACGAATGTGTGATTATTTGCAGGATGCCAGCGTTGAACAGGTGAGTGTCGGTGGGGGACGATGCTGCCTTTTGTCGGTTAAGATGGTAGATGTGGCAGATTTGGAAAGTGCTGTCCAAGCTTTTTTTAAAATTCTGACTTTCAACCCTTAAAATTACACTGTGTGAATATTAGTGTTAAATTGCAGAAATTTACTGGCACTTTGGTGTAACTCAAGGGGGAGATGTCAAGGGCAGTTCCTGGATAGTCTACATAATTAACATCACCCTGTTCAAAAGCAGGTTTGATTGCAAGAAATAATATATTGGATCCAGCCCACACGCTGAGCATTTAAATGCTTATTATTTGGATTTAAAATATAGTTTTAAAAAAAGCTTGCACTCATCATTTTGTATCCCAACGTTTCTTCCTCCTATCAAACCACAGACACAGAGGGAGCTGCTGCTTTATGTTTGACAGCACCTTCCCAATACAGTGCTCTTGCCAATCTTCCTGCTCAGCTCGGTCATTTCTCTTCACAGAACAAAGGCAAGAGTAATGTTAGCCTTTATCTCAAGGGGTCTAGAATACAAAGTTCAGGAAGTTATGATGCAGCTGCACGGAGCCTTGGTTAGATTCAGTCTGGTGAACTGCATTTAGTTTTGGGCACTGCACCTCAGGAGCAATCTGCTGGCTGTGAGGGTGCAGTGCAGATTTACCAGAATGATACCAGGGTTAAAGAGTTTGTAGTTGAGGACAGGTTGCGTGAACTTGGTTTGTATTCCTGAGTTTATAAGGCCAAGAGGGCAGCACAGCGGCGCAGTGGTTAGCACCGCAGCCTCACAGTTCCAGTGACCCGTGTTCGGTTCTGGGTACTGCCTGTGCGGAGTTTGCAAGTTCTCCCTGTGACCGCGTGGGTTTCTGCCGGGTGCTTCGGTTTCCTCCCACAGCCAAAGACTTGCAGGTTGATAGGTAAATTGGCTATTGTAAATTGCCCCTAGTGTAGGTAGGTGGTAGGAGAATTGAAGGAAGGTGGGGATGTGGTAGGGAATATGGGATTAATGTAGGATTAGTATAAAGGGGTGGTTGTTGGTCAGCACAGACTCAGTGGGCCGAAGGGCCTGTTTCAGTGCTGTATCTCTCTATGATCTATGATTTAAGAGCAGATCCAGTTGAGGTTTTGAAAGGATTTGATAGGGTAGGTACAGAGAAACTGGGAGTCCAGAACAAGGGAACATAACCTAGAGCTAGTATGTTCAGGAGTAAAATCAGGAAGCACTTTTTCGACACCAGGGGAGTGGAAATCTGGAACACTTCACTCTTGGATGTTGGGGGTCAGTTGGAATTTTCAAGATTGCGATTGATAGAATTTTGTTGTGTGAGGGTATTAAGGGATATGGAGCTAAGGCAGATTAATGGAATTGAAGTACAGATCAGTCATGATCTGATTGAATGGTGGAACAGGCTGGAGGGGCTGAATGGCCTTTTGCTCTTCCTGTTCTTTGTGGCTGAGGCACTTTGGGGTGTTTGAAAGGTTTGACAAGGTGCTATATATGAATGCAAGTGGCCTGGCAAAATTGAACCTGGGCTTACTGATGGCCTGGGTACAGTTTGTGGCCGGGACCTCAGCGTCCTGCTCCCTGCCTGGGAGCCAGCACTGCCTATCAGGATGGCCAGCTCTAGCCAGTGACCAGCAAGAGAGCTGTGCTTTCCAGTTCATGCGCGAGGCACACAGTGTAGAACTTGCACTCGAGTTGATGGCTTGTACTTGAGATCTGAATTTGTTCCCTCTTGTGCGCTGGCAGCATGCTTTATGTGGAGAGTTTGAGATGGTGGCAGAGACCGCAGAAAGCACCTATCACCAGATGGCGGAGAATCAGCAGAAACTTCGTCTACAGGTCAGTGATAACTTGCTCCTCTTTATAAAGAATTGCACTGTTGTGTGTCTCTCAACTTTAAATTTATTTATTTATCCTCGCCATGTGGGCATCACTGGCAAAGCCAGCCTTTTATAGCCCATCCCTCAAAGGTGGTGGTGAGCTGCCTTCTTGAACTGTTGCAGTTCAAGTGTTGTAGGTCGACCCACAGTGCTGAGGAAGAAACAGCTGATGTATGTCAAAGTCAGGATGGTGTGTGACTTGAAGGGGAACTTGCAGGTGGTGATGTTCCCATGTATCTGCTGCCCTTGTCCTTCTAGGTTGTAGAGGTCGGGGGTTTGGAAGGTGCTGTCGCAGAAGTCTTTGCAAGTCTTCGCAGTGCATCTTGTAGATGGTACACACTGTTGCCATGCCAGTGGTGCATTGAGTGGATGTTTACAATGGTGGATGGGGTACTGATCAAGCAGCCTGCTTTGTCCTGGATGGTGCCGAGCTTCTTGTTGGAGCTGTATTCATCCAGGCAAGTGGAGAGTATTCTATCACACTGACTTGTGCCTTGTAGATGGTGGACAGGCCTTGGGGAGTTAGGAGGTGGGTTACTCGCTGAAGAATTCCCAGCCTCTGACCTGCTCTTGTAACCACAGTATTTATATGGCTGATTTCTGGTCAATGGTAATCTCCAGGATGTTCATGGTGGGGGATTCAGCGATAATAATGCCATTGAATGTCAAGGGGGGATGGTTGGATTCTCTCTTGTTGTAGATGGTCATTGCCTGGCACTTTTGTGGTGTGACTGTTTAGAACAAAGAACAAAGAAAATTACAGCACAGGAACAGGCCCTTCGGCCCTCCAAGCCTGCGCCGATCCAGATCCTCTATCTAAACCTGTCGCCTATTTTCTAAGGGTCTGTATCTCTTTGCTTCCTGCCCATTCATGTATCTGTCTAGATACATCTTAAAAGACGCTATCGTGCCCGCGTCTACCACCTCCGCTGGCAACGCGTTCCAGGCACCCACCACCCTCTGCGTAAAGAACTTTCCACGCATATCCCCCCTAAACTTTTCCCCCCTCACTTTGAACTCGTGATCCCTTGTAAATTGAATCCCCCACTCTGGGGAAAAAGCTTCTTGCTATCCACCCTGTCTATACCTCTCATGATTTTGTACACCTCAATCAGGTCCCCCCTCAACCTCCGTCTTTCTAATGAAAATAATCCTAATCTACTCAACCTCTCTTCATAGCTAGCGCCCTCCATACCAGACAACATCCTGGTGAACCTCCTCTGCACCCTCTCCAAAGCATCTACATCCTTTTGGTAATGTGGCGACCAGAACTGCACGCAGTATTCCAAATGTGGCCGAACCAAAGTCTTATACAACTGTAACATGACCTGCCAACTCTTATACTCAACACCCCGTCCGATGAAGGAAAGCATGCCGTATGCCTTCTTGACCACTCTATTGACCTGCGTTGCCACCTTCAGGGAACAATGGACCTGAACACCCAAATCTCTCTACATCAATTTTCCCCAGGACTTTTCCATTTACTGTATAGTTCACTCTTGAATTGGATCTTCCAAAATGCATCACCTCGCATTTGCCCGGATTGAACTCCATCTGCCATTTCTCTGCCCAACTCTCCAATCTGTCTATATTCTGCTGTATTCTCTGACAGTCCCCTTCACTATCTGCTACTCCACCAATCTTAATGTCGTCTGCAAACTTGCTAATCAGCCCACCTATATTTTCCTTCAAATCATTTATGTATATCACAAACAACAGTGGTCCCAGCACGGATCCCTGTGGAACACCACTGGTCACACGTCTCCATTTTGAGAAACTCCCTTCTACTGCTACTCTCTGTCTCCTGTTGCCCAGCCAGTTTACTTGCCACTTACCAGCCCAAGCCTGAATGTTGTCATGGCATTAGGTGTTCATTCAGACAACCGGTGCAGACACGTGGCCAAATGGCGGCCTCCTGCACTGTAACGATTCTGTGATTCAAGTCTTGCTGCATGCAGACACGGACTGCTTCATTATCTGAAGGAGTTGTGAATAGAGTTGAGCACTGTGCAATTGTCAGCCAACATCCCCACTTCTGACCTTATGATGGAAAGAAGGTCATTAATGAAGCATCTGTTCTTCCTCCTCCTCAAGTCAGAGACCTGAGGATGACCTTCTCTCAGACCACAACTAGGGCAACTCTCCATAGCCCGTTAGAGTAGTTAGTAGGAGCAGTGCACCCAATTTCCTGTCCAATTAAAAACTCACAACCAGTCCTTGAATTAGAAAGTGTCTCCACAGCGTTTCATTCTAAATGTGGCTTGTGTCTGCACAGCTGGAGGTCGCCAGGGATCTCTCCCGCCAGAGCACAATCCAGCTCCAAACCATGACCCAGGCAATGGGGAGCGCCCTGGAAGAGCGAGCAGCACTGAGGAAACGGGCGGATGAGGCTGAATGGAAGATAGCAAATGTGAGTGCTTTTCCGTTCTGACACAGTCCCCATCACTTGCCACTCTGAATTAAAACTGGAGTAAATGGTTTTGAACCAGTGTTGTTCAATAAAAATCAGTGACTAGCTATGGAAGTTGCTATGGTGACACTGTTTTAGCCACATGCACTGACTCTTGTAGAAAACTCCTCTCGCACAATAAGGTAACTGTAGTTCATGCGTAGATTTATTTAATAAACATCTCCCACCATCCAGTAACCAAGGAGGTAAAGCAGCCGCAATGATCAAAAAACACTCTCCCATTCGCTTTTCATCTCCATTTTGTCAACAAACACAAAGGTTAAATTTTGATACAGTGTCACACAACAGACTTGTGAGCAAACTTGTCGCTCATGGAAGAAAAGGGACGGTAACAACATGGGTACGGAATTGGCTGAGTGGCAGGAAACAAAGAGTAATGGTTAATGGATGTTTTGGGGCTGGAGGAAGGTTTGTAGTGGAGTTCCCCAGGGATCAGTGTTGGGACCCTTGCTTTTCCTGATATATATTAATGACCTAGACCTTGGTATACAGGGCACAATTTCAAAGTTTGAAGATGATACGAAACTTGGAAGCATTGTGAACTGTGAGGAGGATAGCGTAGAACTTCAAAAGGACATGGACAAGTTGGTGGAATGGGCAGACAGGTGGCAGATGAAGTTCAATGCAGAGAAATGTGAAGTGATTCATTTTGGTAGGAAGATCATGGAGAGACAATATAGCATAAAGGGTACAATTCTAAAGGGGTGCAGGAGCAGAGGGACCTGGGTGTATATGTACGTAAGTCATTGAAGGTGGCAGGACAGGTTGAGAGAGCAGTTAATAAAGCATACAGTATCCTGGGCTTTATTAATAGGGGCAGAGAGTACAAGAGCAAGGAAGTTATGTTGAACTTGTATAAGACACTAGTTCGGCCTCAGCTGGAGTGTTGCATCCAGTTCTGGGCGCCGAACTTTAGGAAAGCGGTGAGGGCATTGGAGAGAGTACAGAAAAGATTCACGAGAATGGTTCCAGGGATGAGGAATTTCTATTATGAAGATAGATTGGAGAAGTTAGGACTGTTTTCCTTGGAGAAGAGAAGGCTGAGAGGTGATTTGATCGAGGTATTCAAAATCATGAGGGGTCTGGCCAGAGCAGAAGGAGAGAAACTGTTCCCACTCGTGAAAGGATCAAGAACGAGAGGGTACAGATTTAAAGTATTTGGTATGAGAAGCAAAAGTGACACGAGGAAAAACTTTTTCACGCAGTGAGTGGTTAAGGTCTGGAATGCACTGTCTGAGAGTGTGGTGGAGGCAGGTTCAATTGAAGCATTCAAAGGGGAATTAGACAGTTATGAGAAGGAGAATGTGCAGGATTACAGGGAGAAAGTGGGGGAATGGAACTGAGGGAATTGCTTTTTCAGAGAGCCAGTGCAGACACGATGGGCTGAATGGCCTCCTTCAGCACTGTAACAATTCTGTGATTCACCGGCACATGCTATGCCATTGAGTATTGAGATCGCAAGACCAATGACTGTGTCTATTATTCTTTTTTAATGAACTAATCAGAAATAAACTGCATCAGGATTCCCAGTTACGTGGCTAATGTATTGGACACTGCTGGTTTGACCCTGCTGGTAGGTTGTTGGGTGCTTATTGCAATGTCTGGCAGTGGCACTATGCAGAGCTGCTGCAGTTAGACTTTAGTTCCCTGCTCCACTGGCACCAGGTTACAACCCAGTGCCATACAATCACACATCATAGAAGGAGGCCATTTGGTCCATCGTACCTGTGCTGGAAGATATTCAGAGCTATTAGTCTCACTGCTCCCTGCTCTTTCACCATAGCCTTGCAAATTTCTCCTTTTTCTAGTAAAGATCCAATGTAGCCTTAACTTGATCTTTGTTCTCATTTATTATTTAATGAACCTGTACTGGGATCTCTTCTGTTCAGCAGCCTCTGCTCTGGCAACATAGACACCATTTCCCATGAGGATCTTTTAATTTGAGATGGGATTCAGGAAATAAACCCACAAATCATCTTTGCCACGCAGGGCAGATGGGATCGGTGCCTTTTACCATTTTCTCCTTGTTTTAAGATCCTGGCTTGTATTTAAATGTCCAGTGTGTGTAAATATTCTTGTGGCCCAGATGCAGCAGGAGCTGGAGCAATCTGCCTACGGACTCCGCGATGCACTGGACAAGGTCAAACGCCTGAACTGTGAGAATCTGCAGCTGAAATCTGGTAGGTTGTGAGATGGTGGCACTTTACAGACGTTCTATCCAGGTCACTTGTGGATTCTTTACCTTGTTTGACTAAATGTAAATGTCAGCTGCAGCTCATTGGGTAGACTCACACTCGCCTCTGAGTCAGAAGGTTGTGGGTTCAAATCTCCAGGGATTTAAGCTGGCATTCCCAATGTGGGGGAGCTGCAGTGGCAGAAGTGTAGTCATCTGGAGGAGCCCAGCAGACTGTTAAAAATATGCAGAGCAGTGAGCTCTCCCAAAGCTTTAATCAACAATCCTCCCTCAAATCAGGCCACCAAAAAAAACGCATTAATTGGCTGCTCATTTTTGTTGCACTTTGTGGGATCTTGCTGCGTGCAGAATGATTGGCATGTTTGTCTTCACTGACTGTGAAGCGTTTTGGGACAGATGCATAAAGTGTTGACATCCTTCCATCTATGAAAGATGATGGACACGGAGTAAACAATTCATTTAGGTGGGGTGTCTTCTCTTGATGCATCTTTGCTGATGGCTGTGAAGGCCAATCCTAGAGAGGAAGGTTCTGCCACAAGTGCCACATGTGAAGCTGCCAAGTAACACTGAGTTGTTGTTTTTGATGTTGGTGCCTGTTGTCAAGCTGCTGTAGCAACTGGTCATCGTGGTAGTGTACACCAGTCCACAGGATATGTTGCCACTTCCCTCTTTCACCAGCTCGTGACTCCCAGGTACGTTAGTCGACACTTAGGGCCTTCATGTCACGTTGCAAGCATCCTTGAATCGGAGCATTGGGCTCCCCACTAGTTGTCTGACCCCTGCTACCTCACCGTGCATAAGGTCCTTGGGTATGTGACTGTCTTCCATCCTGCGGACGTGTCCGATCTACCAAAGCCGCCTCTGTTTGATTAGTGCCAACACTCGGGAGCTCTGCCTTTGAGAGCTACATTTGTGATTTTGTCCTGCCAGGATATACCCATAATGCACCGCAGACAGCGAAGATAGAAATTATTGAGCTGCTTTTCCTGGTAGCTGTAAGTTGCCCATATTTCACAGCCATATAGCAAGGTGCTGAGAACACAGACCTTATAAACCATCAGCTTGATGTGGAGGTAGAATCGCTACTTGGTAGCGCAGAATGATGACAGTGAATTGGAATTGACAGCTCCCCCTGCACCCATCCCCGATTGACACCACCTCCTGTTTGTAATTTCCATTACTTCAATGGAAATGCAAATCGTGAAGTGTCGATTCGCTTCTTCCCGTTCCACCCTACATCAATTTCCCCCTCTTTAGCACCCTTCTGCCCCACTGCCCACCCCAGTGGGAGCTACATAAATGCAGCTCTCTGCTTTATCCAGGCAGCAAACTGGGCTGCACATGCTAAGTGCTGGAATTCAGTGAATGTGCAATACTTCAGCCTACCCACCCCAGTCACACATGTGCCCGAGCATGGGAGATAGTCTGTCACAAACGGTTTGTTTTGAAGGAGAACCACTGATTTGCTGCTGAGTAAGAGGGAGTGTGAATGGCACTGGTGATTTTGGTTAACCCTTTGATACCTGTTCCAGGGCTGGCAACCCTGACTGATCAAGTAGCTGAAGTGGAGGAGGAACGAGACAAGCTGATGAAGGACAACAGCAGATACTTTGTGGACCTGGCTACGACCGAGGCCTCACTGAAACTCTCACAGGCGGCACTAGCTGAGAAGACAGAGAAGTGAGTCCGTTTTGTCTCAAAAGGTGCAGTTGCATATTCGCTTCTGTGGTGAGATTGTGCAGTAGTAAATATTCATGGCTGTAACCATATGAATATGTCTTCCTTGACCCACTCTAGGTTGCAGACTTGCAAAGCACAGAGCAAGGAGCTGGTAGATGCCCTAAGGGAGAACATAAAAAGGTGATAATATGCAGAATGATTTGTATGTTTGCCTACATAAGCCACTTTGAGACACAAATCGTGTATATGGTACTGAGCCAAACAGACCCGAATCAAAAACGCTAATAGAATGTTGGACTTTATCTCGAGGGAACGGGAATATAATGGGTTGAAGTTAGGTCAGTTACCTAAAATTCTAGTTGGATCCCATCTGGAGTAACTACATTCAATTCTGGGCACCATAATCTCAGGAAGGATATACTAGCCTTGGAGGGAGTGCAGGGCAGATTCACCAGAATAATACCTGGGGCTAAAAGCGTTAAATTATGAGGACAGGTTACATAGACAAGGCTTGTATTCAACTCATAATCTTCTGTACTCAATGGATCTAATTGAGGGGTTCATGATGATTAAAGGATTCGGTAGGATGGATAGAGAGAAACTATTTCCTCTGGAGGGGGGAGTCCAGAACAAGGGGGCAGAACCTTAAAATTGGAGCCAGGCCGTTCAGGGGTGATGTCAGGAAGCACTTCTTCACATAAAGGGGAGTGGGAATCTGGAACTCTCCCCAAAAAGCTGTGGATGCTGGGAGTCGATTGAAAATTTCAAAACTGAGATTGACTTTTTTTAAAAATTGGAATATAGAGCAGGTTCTGTACCTTCCTTTAGTCACTTTTTGTGCAAAGCTTTTTTAAATTGGTTTATAACTTTTCTTAACTGTTGTGTTGTGTTTTTCCCTCAGTCTGGAGGAGGCTGTGGATAAACTGAAACAGGAGAAGGAAGGTATGGAGTCGTCTTTGGCGGGGTCTCAGGCTCACGTCACCCACCTGACCAAGGCAGTGAAGCTGAAGGATGAGAAGCTGCAGGAACTCTCCGACATCCAGGCCCAGGCTGCACTGATCGCAGACAACAGTGAGGTAAACTGAGAAACTGCAAGAGGGTGGTGTGTTGCATGGGAGGGCAGATGTGTAGTTCAAGTTTATTTAATCCCAGTACTGGTGTGAAGTTTCCTCTTCAGGCAGGGCTGGGCAGTGTGACTTGTTAACACCTGAACCCTCGCTGTGTGCCTGTGGAAACTGCAGCCACTTCCAGTTAGAGCATGCTGGACCCGTGATGTACTCCCTGATGGAGGAAGATGAGCAAAGACATTTGAGGAAAGGGAACTGGTGCAGTGGCAGAGCTGGGATTTTTGTGGCAGGAGGGGTTACTGATGACCAGATGATTGGGGGTGGGAGTAGGGGGCTGAGCCCAGCTCTGGTCCAGGGTCTTGGACTCCAGAATTTGACTGGAGGTGAAACCGCAGCAGCAACAGGTAGGTGATCGTTTGAAGATGCTCAGAGCAGTGAAGAGTGGAGATGCTGTTCCTCCCCCTTCCCCTCCCTCCTCCCCTCCCCCTGGGTATTGCTGATTATATCTGAGCACTGCTCTCTGATTCTTTATTTAGACCCTGCTGTTTTCGTGACCTCTTTTTTTTTCTCCTTATTTCCATTTTCTTTGGTTCTCTTGTGTCTGCTTTTAAATTATACCTTTTATTTGACTAAAATTACCAAGATTGCAAAGCCTCAGCGGGGGATGGTGGGACATTTCAACAGTCAGTATCTGGGTTTGTATCTTTACCTCCCCCTTCTCCCATCCCCATGTCCTTTGAGATGGACTCCTGTCATTTTTAGCCTAACCTACTTCTGGCCTGCACTCCAGAGTGATGGCCTGAATCTTTGGAGCTTCTCCTGGGAAACTGGGTTGTGCTCCAATTATCAGCACAGATGAGCTTTTAGAAGCTCACGGCCCCTTCAAACATCTCTTGTCCAACTAGCTCAAAGTGTAAGAGTCTGTGCACTGCTTCACAACCTGTAAACTGGGGCTGGTAATCACTCTGTGCTCAGCTTTCTGCTCTTGGTTTAAAAGCTGCTGTTGCTGAAATCCTCATCTGCCTCCCTGTCAAACTCCGTTTTGTTCTCTGTGCTGAACTCCACCTCTCACAAACTCAACTTGCCCCTGCCCTGTGTGCTTTATCCTGTGCTAGGTGCTGCTCTCCTGGTTGTTGCCTTGTCTCCCAAACTTGCTAATCCACCACCACCCCACCCCACCCAGCCCCAGCTTCCATAAAGCATTGATTTATCCAGTCAGTCCCTCTATTCCTTACTCCAGTCTCCTCCTGCAACCTCCTCCAGTCCTAGGTAGCACTCTGCACCCTCTGATCTCCCAACTAGTTTACTGTATCCTCCCACTTTCCACTCCACTAACTGATTTCACCTCTGCCACCGTACCACTCAATGCTGGAATTCTCTCTTGCTGAACCTCTCCAACTTACTTTCAGTTTCTTCCATCCCCTCTGCCCCTCCTTCTCCTCCTCCTCCTCCTCCCATTTTCAAAGGTCTCATCAAAACCTGACTTTTGACCTCTTTGGTCTCATAGAAACCTTAGACCCTTCCATCCTTTATATGAAGTAATTTGGAATGCGTGGTTATGTTGAAGATGCTGTAACATGTAGGCTGCTGCACCGGATTATTTAGTAGTAAATGAACCTGAGATTTTCAAGATGGGAGGTTTTGATAGAGGGACTCCCGGTGGAAGGTATGGGCTGAGTGCGGGTGAGACGGGGATTAGACATGGTGTAATTAGTCTGTCGATACTTTGGGTCACTGGGTGAGATACCCGAGTGTATTCAACACCTATGGAGGTGCATTCCAGCCAGAGCTCCCCCTTTGGGACTTGAGAATCAAATCATACAAAAGGTCACCCTGTGACCTATATCAGGGCTAGAGTGATCTCGCAGGCTAGTTTTGATTATCTTCAGGGGGTTGCAAGAGAATTTTACAGATATTGTTTTTCCCCCTAAATGACCCTGGGTTTTCTGTTTTGCCTATCCGGGAGAGCTTGTAGCTCTGTGTGGGTAGGGAGTGTGTGTAAGGTGATTTCTTTAATATAAATATATTCTTTCATGGGATATGAGCATTGCTGGCTAGGCCTGTATTTATTGCCCTTCCTAATTGCCCTTGAGAAGGTGGTGGTGAGCTGCCTTCTTGAACTGCTGCAGTCCATGTGGTGTAGGTACATCCACAGTGCTGATAGGGAGAGAGTTCCAGGATTTTGACCCAGTGACAGTGAAGGAATGGCGATATAGTTCCAAGTCAGGATGGTGTGTGACTTGGAGGGAAACTTGCAGGTGGTGGTGTTCCCATGTATTTTTTTTAGATTAGAGATAGAGCACTGAAACAGGCCCTTCGGCCCACCGAGTCTGTGCTGAACATCAACCACCCATTTATACTAATCCTACACTAATCCCATATTCCTACCAAACATCCCCACCTGTCCCTATATTTCCCTACCACCTACCTATACTAGTGACAATTTATAATGGCCAATTTACCTATCAACCTGCAAGTCTTTTGGCTTGTGGGAGGAAACCGGAGCACCCGGAGAAAACCCACGCAGACACAGGGAGAGCTTGCAAACTCCACACAGGCACTATTTGCTGTCCTTGCCCTTCCAGGTGGTAGAGGTCACTGATTTGGAAGGTGCTGTCGAAGGAGCCTTGGTGAGTTTTCCAAGATGACATGGCTGGATGGAGCAGAAGGGCTTTTCCTGTCTGTCATTTTTATATTTGGTGTAACATGAACCAAAAACAGGGAGGGTGAAGTCACTGGGCTTGCAGTTGGTGAGGAGAAGTACTTGATACTTATCGAGCTTGATTGTGTTACAGTATTGAGAGAGTAAACCTTTGAATATCCTGTTGTTCTGTTCTCTCGTGTTAGTTTATGGAGCAGGAGCTGAAGGTGGCCCGCGAGCAGCTGATGGAGACGGAGGGGCAGCTCAGTGAACAGGTCCGTCTCCTCCACAATCGGAACCTGGAATGTGAGGAGCTGCGGTGAGTGAGCAAGCGGGCAGACAAAGCATGTGTGTCTGCCTAGGTCAGAGTTTGTTAGCTGACTATAGTTAGGAATCATGGAATCACCAGCTAGACAAATGGGTGGAATCCTTTGGTGATCCCGAGAGTTTTATTGAAATGTCATTGCACAGTAGGACAATAAGCATCTAATTGCTCCACAAAACTCCTGGGGAGGAGTGAACACTGAGTGAGAGTTAGGTGGAGGTGCCTGAGGTGCTACTATATGTGGGGAGATGTAGTCAGGGTGAGGAGGGATTTCCAAGTATAGGCTGCATGGTGGAGCCAAGGGTGGGGATGGTGCAGGAAGATTTAAGGGAGGCAGAAAGAGGGGGTTCTGGGGCTGGAGAAGGAGATGTTTCGAAGTAGGGCAGGGTGAAACTCTGAGCAATTTAAACAAGCGAAAGGATGTTGCTGTGCATCAGATCAATGCCGATAAGCTGGGGGTTAAGGTGGACTGAAGTTACAGGGAGCAGTGGAGGTTATCAGACATTGAGGAGAGGTGGGTGGTTGGTGTCAGTAAACCGTGAATGAAGTGTTTTGGAATCAATGTCCTGGCATTTGGGAGGTGACCTTTGCTGTGTTAGAATTCTCCGACAAGGACTGAACAAGACTTCTAGTCCCCAATCTTGTGCAATTCTCATTGCTGCACCAGTAAAAATGTTTATTTTCTCTTTCAACCAGAGCTCAGTGTGACTGCTTCCAAAGGAATCTGGATGCAGTTAAGAAGGATGCACGAGAGATGTTGCTGGAGATGGGAGAGCAGATGAACCAGGCCATGGTGGAGGTCTTGGCTCTGAAAGGTCAAATACAAGATGTTACCAGGTCAGCTGAGACCACGATGAAGAATTGGCAGCAGGTGGGTCTCCTGTCTCCCCAGCTCACAAGCAGATCGGGCTCCCAGCAACCTAGTTGGTAAAATGGGTCAGCGTGCTGATCGCTGCCCAGTGACACTCTGGAAAATGCACAACCTTGGACGTCACCTCAACTCATCACCGTCCTCTCCATCACCAATACCACTTATTTCCACCACTATAACTTCACCTGTCTCCACCCTGCCTCTGCTCACCTGCTGCAAAAAACCCTCATCCATGCCTTTGTTACCTTTTAGAGTTGACTATTCCAACACGCTCCTGGCCAACCTCCCATTTTTCACCCTCAAGCTTGAGCTCATCCAAAATTCTGCTGTCCCTATTGTAACTTACACCAAGCCCCATTCACCCATCACCCACCCCTGTCTTCATTGACCTAGCTCCCAGTCCAGCAATGCCTCAACTCTAAAATTTGCATCCCTGTTTTCAGATTCCTCAGTGGCCTCGCCCCCTCCCTATTTCTAACCTCCTCCAGCCCTACAACCCTCAACTCTGTACTCCTCCAATTCGGGCCTCTTGAGCAGCCCCCATTTCCATCGCTCCACCATTGGCGGCTGTGCCTTCAGCCTTTCAGCTGCCTGTATCCTAAAGCTCTGGAATTCTCTCCCTAAAGCTCTCCGTCTCTCTCTCCTCCCTTTAACATGCTCCTTAACACCAGAGTTTTAGTCACCTGTCTCAATATTGCTTTGCGCGGCTCGGTCATGTTTTGTCTGATTACATTCCTGTGAAGTGCCTTGGGACGTTTTACTACGTTAAAGGTGTTTTATAAATGCAAGTTGTTGCCTGGGGGCGTGAGTAGATTGATGCACTGATCACAGCCCAGTGACCTCTGCACCAAAGTGGACAGGTTTGACCATTGGCTTGGCTGTGATGCCCTCCATTGTCTAATAGCCTGCTAATTCTCATTGTTTAAGTTCACAGCCGAGCAGGCTTACCACAGCTCTGGTATTGGGGCTGCTTGGGGAACTGTAGCCCCTTCGGAGGAACAAAGGAAGGATAGTTAGTCTGGAGACAGCTGAGAGGAGTATCGAGCACGGTTACGTGGTTCAATTAAGCAACTTAACAGCTGCAATAATCACTGAACTATCCCAGGTTACTGGCACTGTCTCTCTGCTGACATTAAATTGGTAAATTTGTTATCCGTGTCTTACCTGAAATTTCTGATATTCGATGCTTTGTTTACTCAAGAATCGTCCTGTGACCGTTACTGGGACTGACCAACTGCCCCCTGCATCCCAAACAAAGGAGGAGGAACAGGAAACGGTCCAATCCAGCAAAGGTAAATCCACGGGGGAGGGGATTGGAATGCCGGGTGGGTGAGACACTGCGCATTTTCTCTGGATTTGATTCCTACCCAGATTGATGGGGTGAAGGTCTCCTGTAAGGGGACTTTAAGTCTCAAACTTTAAGTCTTGGCCCATGACTCTCAGTGCACAGAATAGAATGAAACCAAATGAGTGCCACAGTGACGGTCGTCCTCTCAAGGCAGTGATGTGAGGGCTTTGATTTGCAGATAGCCCATAGCGAACCTCCCAATCATTCCCCAATCTCTCCGGCTGGAAACTGTATATGCGTACTGCATGCCAACAGTGTTCGTCTCAGCTGTGGAGTCCCTTGTAGTTTCTAACACTCAGCTGTCTCAGTTCACACATGGAGCATTGGAAACTGGATGAGGTACCAGAGGGCAGTTGTGAAACTGAATCTCATGATGAGGCAGCACCTTTAGGAGTGTTTAAGAAATCTATTTTGCTTTTGGGATGGAACTGTACTGTTGGCTAGTTATTGCATGCTGAGCTTTGTCTTTTCTATTCCTACCCTCTGTTTCAGAGTGTCAGGAAGGGGCTCCGTGTGACATCAGGAGTGACCACAGTGCCTTTGTTCCCATTGAGCCAACAATATCGAAACCACCAGGTAACATGCTGCCACAAATAACCTGGCATCAGTGAAATAACCAGCTGCAGCCTGTCTTTATACTTTTTTTTCTCATTGCGGGGTCAACTGCGATGTCCTACAACAGCAAGTAGTCAGTGAAGCTCACACATGAAAACTGGCTGTCAGGACAATATTCTGGAGGGTTCCTGGTGCTTGTGAGTCTTAACTGGGAGTGTTTGGGGACAGTGTAGAGGGAGCTTTGCTCTGTATCTAACCCCGTGCTGTACCTGTCCTGGGAGTGTTTGATGGGGACAGTGTAGAGGGAGCTTTACTCTGTATCTAACCCCGTGCTGTACCTGTCCTGGGAGTGTTTGATGGGGACAGTGTAGAGGGAGCTTTACTCTGTATCTAACCCCCGTTTTTTTTTTTTTTTTTTTTTTTTTTTTTTTTTTACGTAACCAATTTTTTGCCCTCGATGTTAAAAGTGCTATATAAATGAAAGTTGTGCTGTTCCTGACCTGGAAATAATTGATGGAACAGTAGAGAAGAAGCTTTACTCTACATCTAACCTGTTTTTTTTTTTTTTTTTTCTTTTTTTTTCTAACCCCCGTTTTTTTTTTTTCCCCACAAGGTGACCTTTATACCCCAGGCCCCTTTTATATTTTTCACATCGAGGGGGCCTTTATCCCTCAGGCCCCCTTTATGTACATATTTACAGTTATAAAATAACTTTATTAAAACAGATAAATAAACAAAAAACTCAAATTAAAATGCCATTCTCGGCGTCGACGATGCACTCCAGTCCCTGCGGTGCCCACCGGTCGCGGAAGGCCTCAAGCGTACCAGCGGACACCGCATGCTCCTTTTCCAGGGACACCCGGGCGCGAACGTAACCGCGGAAGAGGGGCAGGCAATCGGGGAGGACGGAACCCCCGACGGCCCGCAACCTGGACCTGTGAATTGCCACCTTGGCCAGGCCCAGGAGCAGACCGACGAGGAGATCCTCCTCCCGGCCCAAGCCCCTCCGCACCGGGTGCCCAAAGATCAGGAGCGTGGGACTGAAGTGCAGCCAGAATTTGAGGAGCAGCCCCTTCAGATACTCAAATAGGGGCTGCAACCTCGCACACTCCGTATAAATGTGGAACACGGACTCGTCCAGGCCGCAGAAAGTACAGCTGGCCTGGGAGTCCGTGAACCTACTTAAAAGCCTATTGCACGGGACTGCTCTGTGCAGCACCCTCCACCCCAGGTCCCCGATGTAAAGGGGGAAGACTCCCGCGTAGAGAGACCTCCATCGGGGTTTCCCCTCGCCGCCAGATGGCAACGCGGACCGCCAGGGCGTGTCCGGCCGGCTGACGAGGGCGAGGAAGTGGAAAGTGTGCAGGAGCAGCCCGTACAGGAAACCCCTCCGCGCCGATTGGAATGGCACGGAGGGCATTCCCGAGAGGCGGCTCGGGTTGTGCGGGACCGGCTCCCGAGGAGGGTTTCGGGGCCTGGGTCCGATGAGCAGTTCCGGCCCAGCGGGGGTCAGCTCGGCCGGGATCGCTCCGCACTCCCGAGCCCCCTCGCCACCCGCAGTGAGGGGCGTCCCGGGGGTTTCGGCTACTCCTCCGCCCGCCGGACCGTCCCCGGAGTCAGCCGCCCGGACAGCCGAGGCGCTCTCCTCCGCCGGCGGGGGAGCGCCCTGACTGGAGGCGACCATGTTCCAGACTCGGAAAAGATCCCGGTAAAAGACAGGCAACTCCCTCAGAGTGGCGCGGCTAACGGACTCCACCGGGAGCTGCGTGTCGTCTTGAAGGCAGTGACACTGGCGGAAAAAATACGTCGCCAGCGCACACCATCTGGGAGGACGCTCGACGTACAGGTATCTCTGCAGGGTCCGAAGGCGGAGAGTCGCAGCCTGGGTGCGGACGCACACCAGCGACTGACCGCCCTCCTCGATCGGGAGACTCAGGACCGCGGCAGAGACCCAGTGTTTCCTCTTGCCCCAGAAGAAATCGACGAGTTTCTTCTGGATCTTGGTGGCAAATACAGGGGGCGGGGCCAAAGTGACCAACCGGTACCACAGCATGGAGGCCACCAGTTGGTTTATGACCAACGCTCGGCCCCTGTAGGAAAGCACTCGGAGCAGTCCTGTCCAGCGCCCCAGCCGAGCGGTGACTTTCGCCTCCAACTCCTGCCAGTTTGCCGGCCAGGCTTCCTCAGCGGGGCTAAGGTGGACTCCCAGATAGAGGAGGTGCGTGGTGCTCCACGCAAAAGGTGTCATCTCCTCCGGCAGGGAGTCCACCCGCCACTGACCAACCAGGAGTCCGGAACATTTCTCCCAATTGATCCTCGCGGAGGACGCGGCAGAAAAGGTCTGCTGGCAGTCGCGCATCCTCCGCAAGTCAACGGGATCTGTGATTGCGAGGAGCACGTCGTCGGCGTAAGCCGAGAGGACGACCCGCATGGCCGGCTCGCGCAGAGCCAATCCCGTCAACCTCCTGCGAAGCAGGCACAGGAAGGGCTCCACGCAGATGGTATACAATTGGCCGGACATGGGGCACCCCTGACGCACTCCTCTCCCAAATCGAAGGGGCGCCGTCAAGGACCCGTTAACTTTGACTAGACACTCTGCGGCGGCGTATAAAAGTCGGACCCGGGCCACGAAATGCGGCCCGAGTCCGAAAGCGCGCAGAGTCCCGAAAAGGTAATCGTGATCCACCCTGTCGAACGCCTTCTCCTGATCGAGGGAGAGAAAGGCGACCGACCGACCAGTCCTCTGGGAAAGATGGATCAGGTCCCGGACCAGGTGGATGTTGTCCTGGATGGACCGGCCCGGGACCGTGTAGGACTGGTCGGGGTGGATCATGTGGGCCAGCACGGAGCCCAGGCGGGTAGACATAGCCCGGGCAAAGATCTTATAATCCGTGCTGAGGAGGGAGACCGGACGCCAGTTTTTAAGCAGGCGGAGATCGCCCCTCTTCGGCAGCAGGACGATGACCGCCCTGCGCCACGAGAGGGGCATCTCCCCGGTCGCCAGGCTTTCCCCCAGGACCCGCGCGTAATCGTCCCCCAGGACGTCCCAGAACGCCCTGAGGAACTCCACGGTCAACCCATCCAGCCCTGGGGATTTGCCCCTCGAGAGCTGGTGGAGGGCGCCAGTCAGCTCCGCCAACGTGAGCGGAGCCTCCAATCCTTCGGCGCCCTCCGGGCTGACCTGCGGCAGGTCCTCCCACAAAACTCTGCGCGCATCCTCGCTGGACGGATCCGGAGAGAACAACGCACTGTAATACGTCCGGACCAGGAGGCCCATTCCCTCAGGATCCGTGATGGAGGATCCGTCGTCGGCCAGCAGCTCAACGAGCTGCTTACGGACCCCCCGCCATTTTTCCAGCGAGTAGAAGAAGGGTGAGGCGCGGTCCAAATCTTCCAGGATCTGGATCCGCGACCTCACGTACGCGCCTCGGGACCCTATGAGCTGCAGGTTCCTCAGCGCGCCCTTCTTCTCTTTGTACGCCTGCCACAGGGCCGGGTCCGCGACGGCATGACCGAGGCGGGATTCCAAGTCGAGCACCTCCCTCTCAAGGCGCCCGACCTCGGCTTCCCGCCTCTTGGTCGACCCCTTCGCGTACTCCTGACAGAAGACGCGGATGTGAGTCTTGCCCACATCCCACCATAGCCTCAAGGAGGGGAAGCCCCCCTGCTTCCTTCTCCAGTCGGCCCAGAATCGACAGAACGAGTCCCGAAATCGCACGTCCTCCAGCAGCCGGTTGTTAAAGTGCCAGTACGCGGACCCCGCCCGCGTGCGGAGCGGAGTGAACTCCGCCCACACCAGGCGGTGGTCCGAGCACGGCACCAGCCGCATGGAGGCCGCCGAGACGCGGGAGACGTACGCCTGCGAAATGTAGAGGCGGTCGATTCGCGACCCCCCTCCTCCAGACCTCCACGTGAAGGCGCTGGAGTCGGGATGGAGATTCCGCCAGACGTCCACCAAGTTAAGGGAGCTGATCAGTCCCCTCAACTTCTCCACCGACGCTTGGCCGCGCTGGGGACCGGAGCGATCCCCCACCTCGAGGGTGCAGTTAAAATCCCCCCCGAGGATGATGCACTCGCCGCTATCGATGGAGCTCAAGAGAGCGGACACTTCTTCAAAGAAGCGCGCTTGCAAAGCGCCGGGCCTGGGCGCGTACACGTTCACAAAGTGGAGCGGCACGCTACCCAGGCGAACGGCGAGGTGGAGCAAGCGGCCCGGCACTAGCTCCTTGACCCCCAAGATCTCCGGCTGAAAAGTCGGGGCCAACAAGATAGCCACCCCACTAGAAATAGGGGTGAGGTGACTCATGTAGACCCCACCCTGCCACTCCAGGAGCCAGGTGGCTTCGTCTCCCGGAACGGTGTGGGTTTCCTGCAGAAAGCTCACCGCGTATCTCCCTTCCCTAAGGACTGAGAGATTGTGAAATCTGCGGTGAGCCCCTCTGCTGCCGTTGATGTTGAGGCTGGCTATGGTTATCTTCATGTCAAAGGTACGTAAAACCCGTCACCAACAGCTCACTGTGAGGAGGGAGTGGAAGTGCACCTGGCCCTCCACTCCCCCAGCAACCCATTGAGGAACACATTAAAACGGCGCCTCTCAACCAGTTTCACGTCCGCGCGCTTGCCCGCTATCTTAAGGGCGGCACGGACGGACTGGATGATCAGCGCCAGATTCGACCAACGGTCGAGGGCCAGCTGAACTTTATTGCGGCAACCTCTGCAAGCCGCGAGGAAATCCCGGAGTTCCGCCGTGGGGATGAGAGGAGATTCGGTGGGAGGCACGAGGGACTCCACCACCTCACTGGCGATGGAATCAAGATCATCCTCCGTGCCCCGCACCGAATCCCCATCCTCCTCCGGGTCGTCACCGCCAGCGGCCGACACATCCACCACACACTGTGGGGCGGACGTCCCGGCCGCGCCAGCTGGTCCCGCCTCCGTCACGATCCCACCCCCAGGATCGATGGCGGAGGAGTCCTCTCTGGGTTCTATTGTGAAACTGGAGCCTGTAGGCACCAGCGGTTCAGGACCCCCCTCCACCTCCATCCCCAGGCCAATGACTGGTCCAGGGGAGACAGAAGTTCCGGACTCCGGGAAACCAGCCGGAGCCGAGACTGGAGGCGGCGAGAGGAGGCCATCTCCCGCTCCGCCAGCACCCACAGGCCCAGCAGATGGGGCAGCATTCTCAGTTATAACTGGGTCGGGTGTCTCCTGGTTGGTGGTGGACTCCGGCTGGGAGGCCCGACCCTCTGGGGCCTCGCCCTCCCCTTCATTCAGGACACCCGACCCAGTAGCAGTGGCGGAATGGGCGGTTTCCCCAGGCTCCCCCACCACAAGCAGGGCCCCACTTACTCCTTCAGGAGGGGCCTCACGTACCGGGGCCATCCCCTCCCCTCCATCCTGAGGAATAGGGAGCACCTGCCCGGACTTAGCAGCCTTGGTGGTGGCGGTAGGGGGCACCTGAGGACCAGAAACAGGAGGCAGCTCCCCTCCAACAGATGGGCCCTGCACCTCAGGGCCCTGTGTTATTTCTGTGGAGGGGTGCCTTCTCCTCTTTTTCGCACTTGGGCGCGGAGACTCAGAGACCTCCATGTCATCAGAGGCCTCCGCCTCCGCACCCTTTTTTCCTTTTTTAGTCACCCTGGGCCTGAGCCCAGCCCTGGGACAGGTGGATTCCATGGGAATGGGCTTTGGGCTGAGCTCAGGCTCGGGTTGAGTCAAAGTGTCCAGGGGACGCGCCTCACGATGTTTCTTTTTTCCCCGCGTCTTCCTTCCGCTCGGACGGACGCTCCCCTCCCCGCCAGAGGCTGTGAAAACCACAGCCTCCGGAACCGACTGAGCGGTGTCTGTTGGATGTGCGGGGGGAGTGGGAGGAGGTGCTGTGGAACCACTCTGGGCCGCCGAGGTGGAGCTGGCGGCCGGGAGGTTGGGGCAGTTCTTCCGAACATGCCCCACCCCCTTGCAGACGTGGCACCGCGCCCCGTCCGAGGTCCAAAAGACGCGGTAGGCCGTCCCCTGGAACTCCACATTAAATTGGCCCTCCGTGTCCTCCTCCCGCGCCAGCTGCATAAATAACTGGCGGCGGAAGGAGTAGACATGTTGGAGGCTGTGCTCCCGAAGACCAAGCCGGACTGGGGTGATCCCCGACCTCACCTCCCCCAGATGGTGCAGGTGGTGGAGGAGGAGCTCACTGGGAATGAAGGGTGGGACGTTGGACAACATTATCCGATGCGCAGTGGCCCCCAGAGGGTCCACTGGCAGGAAGGTCCCCCCCACAGTGAGCCCTTTACTCAGGGCCAGGGACACCGCCCGCTCGGTCTTCAAAAAGAACACAGCCTTCCCATACATTTTTGAGGCCGCAACAATGGCCGAGGGGCCGACAACCACGGCCATTGCCTTAACGCAGGCCTCAATAGACATGTTGGGGTGGGGATAGCTCTTCACCCCATGGCTGCATGTCAATAATTTAAAGGGTGACGGGGCCACGTGGGCAGCCACAGAAGCTGCAGCTGCGTAGGTAGTAGAGGGCCCCGCCACCGGTGATGAAGGGCTTGCCATGGGTCCAAGAGCTAAACCCACACCAAATTGTGGACTTGCACACTAAATAACAGATTCACAGAAAAATTTGAAAAGACAAACAAACAAACAACAGGTTAGTGGAGAGGCTGAGGTAAGAGAGGAGAGGCAAAGGCAGGCTGGAAGGGATGACTTGCTTTCTGGAGGTGGTGCTCACAGTACACTTAAAACAAACAGTCTTTGAAGTTGGTCTTCCGGTCTTCTGGTTGGGGGAGTCGTCTTCACCTGGGTCAGCTGAAGCTGCCCAGGCACTATCTATCCCCTTCCGTCTGTTTAGCTGGGCAGCTTCAGCTGACCCAGGTTTGGCAAATTGGGGTGGGGAGGGAGCTTTCCTGTGTGCTTTTGCAGCAGCACAGATTCCTGTTGAATTGGCAGCCCCACCCCTTGTTGTTCCAGCCACTTGTTCCTCCCCCAACAGTCCAAAGTAAATTACTGGTGTTCAGCACCCACCTCCAGACAAAGCCTTGTTTCCAACAAAAAAAGAATGTCACTTTCTTCTCTTTTAAAGGTGATTGTTGTTGGAGTTTTCCTCTGCTTGTTTGTAGAAGCTCTCCCTTGCTCAGTGTAGCTCCTCTCTCCACCTCTGCAACCTCCAACTGCCACCAGCACTGTCAGCTGCACCTCGTTGATGCACTCAGCACTCAGTATTCCCAATCACAGAGGAGCCAATCCCCGTGCTGTACCTGTCCTGGGAGTGTTTGATGGGGACAGTGTAGAGGGAGCTTCACTCTGTATCTAACCCCCGTGCTGTACCTGTCCTGGGAGTGTTTGATGGGGACAGTGTAGAGGGAGCTTTACTCTGTATCTAACCCCGTACTGTACCTGTCCTGGGAGTGTTTGATGGGGACAGTGTAGAGGGAGCTTTACTCTGTATCTAACCCCCGTACTGTACCTGCCCTGGGACTGGTGTGGCGTGTAGTGCCCACAGTGGAAGTATGAATGTTATTTATCTGATGAGCACAAAATTCACTTGTTAAAAGATGAAGTTATTGCCATTGCAAGATGTGTGAGGATATCTTGGCAATGGCTCCCCTGAGATTCCAGCTGGCACCCTTCATTTTTGAGTTAAATTCAGTTTGACTTTGAGTAGTGCTGCTGTCTTACAAACCTTCTGACTGATCATATTGGAGTAAAATGCAATATTCTGATTCCCTTGTATGCTTATTAGAAACTGTAATCCTGTGCCAGCCTGTGTCTGTTGACTGTACCATCCCAATGCGTTGGATTGCAAATCTCCAGTGTTTATAAGTCTCCCACATGACCTGTCCCCACCCCTGCCCACACTACTTATTCCTCTGACTGATCCCCCCCATCCTGCACTCTGCCATCAAGGGGGCGGGGGGGAAATCAGAGCAGTCACCAGCTGTTACAGCTCCACTCTCTGTGGCATTTCCTATCTCAACCCGCTGACTTCTCTCCCTCCTGTAAAGATCTCTTGGAAACCTTGTGTGTGGTTGCCTTCCACTGTCCCATTTCTGCTCTGTGTCCTGTTTCTGCCCTGAGACGGTCTGCAGATGTGTCCGTGCTCTGTACAGCAAAGTGTTTGTGTAACTTTTAACTCTGTCTCTGTTTTCGCAGAGTGTGACACAGGAGCTTCTCTTGATATTGGAAGCTGTCGTGGTGCCTTCACAAGAGTTGAGCCCATAATTCCCAAGAAAACGGGTGAGGTTTTTGGTGCAGTTGGCATTGGGTGAATAAACTGATAGGTTCTGAGCTGCAGAATAGGGCTGGCTGGAACAGACTTCCACTTCCCCTCTTGGTTCGTGCAGAATACAGATAATGATTGTCTCGGGACATTTCTGCTGTTATCCTCTGGTTTGGCCCCAGCAGCCCTCCACGAACTTCTGAAGCAGCCATTCATGTGTTATCCTTGACACTGGCATCATAGCTGAACCTGATCTGATCTCTCCCATCTCCCCTGCCTGCTCATCTGTCTTGTTTATTTTTAAATGATCAATTCCTTGGCCTGGAGCAGGGTGTCAAGGGGTTTGATATGAATCAATTGTTTGCTAATATTGCACTGTGAAATTTCAATCTGTCTGAGTGTGCTATGACATCTCGTGCCAAAATGCTGCAACTGCCCTTTTGTGCTGGCAGACAGCCCAGAGTCGGCAAAGTCTTGGGTCCAGCTAAAGTGTCCCGTTCTGCACCAATGGGGAGCTAGTTTGGTTGCAGCCTCCCTGTTTGTGCCCAGTGCAGTTTTTACCCAGGTTGATATTTCTGTTTTCGATCTAGAAGTTGAAGATACCCTGTTGCTGACTGTGGCCAATCTGCGTGAGGCCCTGTTGAAGCTCCTCGATGTACAATCGCTCACCGAGAGGGCAATGCAGCAGCAGCTACAGGACCTGCAGCAGGAGATGTAAGTCCAGTGCCTGAAATGTCAGCAGTCCCTTTCAAACCGCTGCGTTCTGGCTAATGCTAAAACGGTTCTGGTGTGAGTGTTTAGCAGCATGCAGATTGGGTGTGGCTTTCGTTCTGTAGCTCTGTATTACTGGTACTGATCGGTGTCCGCTGTGGCTCAGTGGGAAAACTCTCACTTCCAGGTCAGAAGGTTGTGGGTTCAGCTTCCGCTTAGAGACTTGAGCACAAAGTGTAGGTTAACACTGGTGCAGGACTGAGGGAGGGCAGCACAATTGGAGGGGCAGGGCTATCGGGGGGGGTGAGCAGTGGGGGTGGTGGGGGTCAGGGGCAGGACTGTTGGCGGGTGGGACTGTCGAGGGGGGTGCGGTGCTGCACTATCCTAGGTGCTGTCTTTTGAATGTGATGTTATCTGAGGCCCTGTCTGCTCTCTCGGGTGAATGTAAAAGATCCAATAGGCATTATTCAAAGAACAACAGGAACAACTCCCCAGTATCCTGGCTAACATTCATCCCTTGACCAGCACTTAAAACAGATTATCAGGTCATTGATTTCATTGCTGTTTGTGGGAACTTGCTGTTTGTGGGAACTTGCTGCGTGCAAATTGGCTGCCACATTTCCTACATTACAACAGTGACCACACTTCAAAAAGTACTTCATTAGCTCCAAAGCACTTTGAGATGTCCTGAAATTGTGATGGAAGCTGTAGAGTTGCATGTTCCTTCTCGACTGACGAGTGAAATTTGAGATTGACATCTGGCACAGTGTGCTGGAATACTGACTTGGTGAGTGACTGTTTATACCAGTTGGTGGGCTCTGGTCCCTCACTCAGACTGTTCCTCCGTGTGTGAGTCAGTGAGTTCTATCCTGTGGCCATCTCGGTGAAACTTGATCCTGTTTGCAGGGATTCCTGGATAAGCATCAGCAGCAGGAACTCTGGCTGTAACTGGCTTCTCTCCTCGTTTGCCTATCCCATGAACACTAAGGCCAGCTGGAGTGTCCAAGCTGTGATTGGCAAATTTAGCACAGACTGGAGCTGTGGAACCCTGGGTCCTTCTGGTCCCTGTGGCTTAGCTGCTTGCTGGGCAGTTTCTGGGTCCATGTTTCATGGACGAACAGTATTCCAAAACAGGCCAAAAATTGGGAGAATGAGCAGCACCTCGTGTCAGCGCTTGGGGGTCAGCTCTCTCGCCCTCACCACCTACCAACCAACAAGTCCTGACTTTCGGAGGCAAAATTGTAGGGACTTGTACATCTCCACATCAGATCAGCCCATCGGCTTGCACTGCACTTTTTAACTGCACGTGTCGCTATCCAGCTTTTTTCTGGTTTATGGTGCAACGCAGTGAAGTCACTGTATCCTGAGAGAGCTGGGACAGTTGTTGGAAATGGAGAGGGAGGATATGCATCTAGGCCAAGGCCTGTGTCGTGTAGGCGTTACTGGGCACAGTCTGAACTCGCCTGTACTGGAATTCTGTGCAGCGATTCCTCTCGGCCCCCACCTCCCCACCCACAGTCTGACCTCTGGAGTTATCCCTGATTGTGATTTAAAGCTTCTTCCATAGGCCTTAGTGTTCATCCATTTTGCTCTTTCTCAGCTCTAAAGTGAGGGAGCAGCGGAAGGCCACGTACAGCAAGAACTGGTTGGAATTGAAGAGCCTGCAGGACAAGGTTGGAGTCCTGGAAACTGAGAACAGGAGGCTGAATCGAGATCTTCAGGCACAAGTTAAGGTGTGAATCAGAATACATTTGAACAAAATAGTCATGTGGTGGGTTCAAGCGTGTGTCTATATCGAGACCTACACTCAGACTAACACACACAAGTACAAATGTGAAACTTGAGTGCAGACAATTCTGTGCAAGGGTTGGAACTAATTTTCTGCTGGTCCTTTCCTTTTGGGCCTCCTTATCTCGAGAGACAATGGATATGCACCTGGAGGTGGTCAGTGGTTTGTGAAGCAGCGCCTGGAGTGGCTATAAAGGCCAATTCTGGAGTGACAGGTTTCTGCTGGTAATATTTCACATTTGATGATGGTTGTGAAGCCTCAGTGTATATGCTGTACATGCATCTCTGCACTGTTCACAAGTGACTCTAAACTCCCAGTGGCTTGCCATTTTAACTCCCCGCTCCCTACATTCCTTCTCCGACGTGTCTGCTCAGGTTCACAGCTCCAGTGAAGCTTAACACCAGCTTCGTGAATATGCTGCATCTTTCTCTTTAGGCACCCTGCAACCCTCTGGTCTGAACATTGACCTCAACTGTGGCTATATCCTCGTTTCACCTTCCTTTATTTACATACCTGACTCCCATGTTATCCATCTCTTCCTTCCTCAGCTATTAACATGTCCATTTCTTTTTCCAATTTCTTTAATTCTTTTGTCTACTCCTCATCAAAAATGATTTTACTTCATTCTACTGTTTCTACTGGGGACTTTCTTCCCAACTTTATTAATATGTACCTTATTTTTCAGTTTTTCATCCAAAGCAGACTCTATGCTGCCTCTATACATACTGATTGACCAGCTTTTCCTGAGTTTAAGCATCGTTGTCAAGCTTGTAGGAAATTGGGAGGGGGATGGAGTGCTCGAATGTTCCTGGAATGAATCAATGGCTCAGAGGTGCCACACTGCAGTGATGTTGCATTGCAGACTCACTGACCTCTGCCTGTGATGCAGAGGGCACTGAACGTGGCTGATCAGTTTAATTATAGCTGGAAGCAATGATTCAAGCTCCTAGCAGCTTCACTGTGGTTTTTACCAGTTACAGTTTAATTAGGATCAATTCTTTGTGTGATGCAAGAGTAAATTTCAAGGCTGACTGGTGTTATTCTATTTCTCAGACAAACTCTGAGTTGGAGAAAGCTCTAAGTCTTCAGGATGAGACAATCCTTGAATTCAATAAACAGATGGAGACTAATTTCAAGGAACACACAGAGTTTCTGGTAAGATTTTGTTTAATTTGTAAAGCAGTGTTCAACTCGTTCTTTCAAATCCAGCAGGCTGAGGGGATCAAAACTATTTCTATCCAATGAGTTTGCAGTCAGTCCAGTGGCCATGTAGTTAAAAATTGGTAGTTTTGTTCAGTGAAGCCTTAATATGGCATTTAATGGGCAATGGGGAGGTCACATCTACGTGCTGGGGTTGTGGTTAATACACATTTTTGGGACAATGTAGAAGGAGGAAGCTTTACTCTGTATCTAACCCCGAGCTGTACCTGTCCTGGGAGTGTTTAATGGGGACAGTGTAGATGGGGATTTAGCCCCATGGTTGAATAGAGGACTAAAACTCACAGTTCAAACTGGCAAAGAAAAGATCAGGGAAAAAATGATGGCTGCAAATGAGGTGAGACCTTGGTAAGAACTGTCTGGTCCCAAAATTGTGGCTGTAAGTAAACTGGAGAGATTTGGTGTAATGCAGGCCATGCAGGAAGAAGTCACTGGTTTAAAACGGGAGCTCCAGCGTACTGAGACCGAGGCCCACACCTACCGTGAGGAACTGACCAAACTACAGGACTCGGAGGGAGCACTGGACATGAACTGGCTTCAAGAGAAAGTACAGCTTCAACACCAAGTAAGAAACTCATTGTTGTGTTCTGTGTGAGACGGTGATCACCCTGTGTGATGCACAGTTCCAAATGCAGTAGCTGGGTGCGGGGGTGTGGAATTTATTTTTTTCAATATTCTTTCTTGGGCTGTAGGCGTCACTGGCAAGGCCAGGATTTATTGCCCATCCCTGAGTCAAACGACTGAGTGGCTAGCTGGACTACTTCAGAGGGCAAGTAAGAATCAAACATGTTAATGTGGGATTGGAGTCACATAAGCCCAGACTGGGTAAGGATGGCAGATTTCATTCCCTAAAGGACATTAGTGAACCAGTTTGGTTTTTGCAACAATCTAACAGCTTCACGGTGACTTTTAAGGGGAGGCAGTAGCATAATGTTGTTGTCACTGGACTATTAACTCAGAGACCCAGGGGACATGGGTGTGAATCCCACCATGGCAGATGGTGGAATTTGAATTCAATTAATCAATCTGGAATTAAAAAGCTAGTCTAATGGCCATGAAACCATTGTCAATTGTCGTAAAAACCCATCTGGTTCACTAATATCCTTTTAGGGAAGGAAATCTGTTGTCCTTACCTGGTCTGGCCTACATGTGACTCCAGACCCACAGCAATGTGGTTGACTCTGAAAGGCCCTCTGAAATGGCCCAGCAAGCCACTTAGTTGTATCAAATCACTACAGTCAATAAGGAATGAAACCGGACGGACCACCCGGCATCGACCGAGGCACCGGAAACGACAATGGTAAACCCAGCCCTGTCGTCCTTGCAAAATCCTCCTTACTAACATCTGGGGGCGTGTGCCAAAGTTGGGAGAGCTGTCCCACAGACTAGTCAAGCAACAGCCTGACATAGTCATACTCACGGAATCATACCTTACAGACAATGTCCCAGACACCGCCATCACCATCCCCGGGTATGTCCTGTCCCACCAGCAGGACAGACCCAGCAGAGGTGGCGGGACAGTGGTATACAGTAGGGAGGGAGTTGCCCTGGGTCCTCAACATTGACTGTGGACCGCATGAAGTCTCATGGCATCAGGTCAAAGATGGGCAAGGTAACCTCCTACTGATTACCACCTACCGCCCTCCCTCAGCTGATGAATCAGTGCTTTTCCACGTTGAACAGCACTTGGAGGAAGCACTGAGGGTGGCAAGGGCACAGAATGTACTCTGGGTGGGGGACTTCAATGTCCATCACCAAGAGTGGCTCGGTAGCACCACTACTGACCGAGCTGGCCGAGTCCTAAAGGACATAGCTGCTAGACTGGGTCTGCGGCAGGTGGTGAGGGAACCAACAAGAGGCAAAAACATAGTTGACCTCGTCCTCACCAATCTGCCTGCCGCAGATGCTTCTGTCCATGACTGTATTGGTAGGAGTGACCACCGCACAGTCCTTGTCGAGACGAAGTCCCGCCTTCACATTGAGGATACCGTCCATCGTGTTGTGTGGCACTATCACCGTGCTAAATGGGATAGATTTTGAACAGATCTAGCAATGCAAAACTGGGCATCCATGAGGCGCTGTGGGCCATCAGCAGCAGCAGAATTGTACTCAACCGCAATCTGTAACCTCATGGCCCGGCATATCCCCCACTCTACCATTACCATCAAGCCAGGAAACCAACCCTGGTTCAATGAAGAATGCAGGAGGGCATGCCAGGAGCAACACCAGGCAAACCTCAAAATGTCAGCCTGGTGAAGCTACAACACCGGACTACTTGCATGCTGCTTACGCTGTTTGGCATGCAATAGACAGAGCTAAGCGATCCCACAACCAACGGATCAGATCTAAGCTCTGCCGTCCTGCCACATCCAGCTGTGAATGGTGGTGGATAATTAAGCAACTAACTGGAGGAGGTGGCTCCACAAATATCCCCATCCTCAATGATGGGGGAGCCCAGCACATCAGTGCGAAAGATAAGGCTGAAGCATTTGCAACTATCTTCAGCCAGAAGTGCCGAGTTGATGATCCATCTCAGCCTCCTCCTGAAGTCCCCAGCATCACAGATACCAGACTTCAGCCAATTCAATTCACTCCGCATGATATCAAGAAACGACTGAAGGCACTGGATACTGCAAAGGCTATGGGCCCTGACAATATTCCAGCAATAGTACTGAAGACCTGTGCTCCAGAACTTGCCGCACCCCTAGCCAAGCTGTTCCAGTACAGCTACAACACTGGCATCTACCCTGCAATGTGGAAAATTGCCCAGGTATGTCCTATACACACAAAGCAGGACAAATCCAACCCGGCCAATTACCACCCCATCAATCTACTCTCGATCATGTAAAGTGATGGAAGGTGTCATCAACAGTGCCATCAAGCGACACTTTTTCAGTAATAACCTGCTCAGTGGCACTCAGTTTGGGTTCCGCCAGGGCCACTCAGCTCCTGACCTCATTACAGTCTTGGTTCAAACATGGACAAAAGAGCTGAACTCCAGAGGTGAGGCGAGATTGACTGCCCTTGACATCAAGGCAGCATTTGACCAAGTAGGGTACCAAGGAGTCCTAGCAAAACTGGAGTTGATGGGAATCAGGAGGAAAACTCTCTGGCTGGAGTCATACCTAGCGCAAAGAAAGATGGTTGTGGTTGTTGGAGGTCAATCATCTGAGCTCCAGGACATCACTGCAGGAGTTCCTCAGGGTAGTGTCCTAGGCCCAACCATCTTCAGCTGCTTCATCAATGACCTTCCTTCAATCATAAGGTCAGAAGTGGAGTTGTTTGCAGATAGGTCACAACTGGAGTACTGTGTACAGTTCTGGGCGCCACACTATAGGAAGGATGTGATTGCACTGGAGAGGGTGCAAAGGAGATTCACCAGGATGTTGCCTGGGCTGGAGCATTTCAGCTATGAAGAGAGACTGGATAGGCTAGGGTTGTTTTCCTTAGAGCAGAGAAGGCTGAGGGGAACCTGACTGAAGTATACAAAATGATGAGGGGCATTGATAGGTTAGATAAGAAGAAACTTTTTCCCTTAGCAGAGGGGTCAATAACCAGACAGGATGCCGGCACAGACAGGATGGGCCGAATGGCCTGTTTCTGTGCTGTAAAACTCTCTATGACTCGATGATTGCACGGTGTTCAGCACCATTCACTGAAGCAGTCCATGTAGAAATGCAGCAAGACATGAACAATATCCAGGCTTGGGATGATGTGTGGTGCGAATGTTACTTGCCACTTAAGTGCCAGGCAATGACCATCTCAAACAAGAGAGAATCTAACCATCTCCCCTTGACATTGAAAGGCATTAGCATTGCTGAATCCCCCACTATCAACATCGTGGGGGTTACCATTGACCAGAAACTGAACTGGAGTAACCATTTCAATACTGTGGCTACAAGAGCAGGTCAGAGGCTAGGAATCCTGCGGCGAGTAACTCACCTCCTAACTCCCCAAAGGCTGTCCACCATCTACAAGGCACAAGTCACGAGTGCGATGGAATACTCTCCACTTGCCTGGATGGGTGCAGCTCCAACAACACTTAAGAAGCTTGACACCATCCAGGACAAAGCAGCCCGCTTGATTGGCACCCCATCCACAAACATTCACTCCCTCCACCACTGACGCGCAGTGACAGCAGTGTGTACCATCTACAAGATGCACTGCAGCAACTCGCCAAGGCTCCTTAGACAGTACCTTCCAAACCCGCGACCTCTACCAACTAGAAGGACAAGGGCAGCAGATGGTTGGGAACACCACCACCTGCAAGTTCCCCTCCAAGTCACACACCATCCTGACTTGGAACTATAATCGCCGTTCCTTCACTGTCGCTGGGTCAAAATCCTGGAACTCCCTAACAGCACAGTGGGTGTACCTACTCCACATGGACTGCAGTGGTTCAAGAAGGCAGCTCACCACCACCTTCTCAAGGGCAATTGGGGATGGGCAATAAATGCTGGCCTGGCCAGTGCCACCCAGATCCCATGAATGAATAAAAAAAAACTTTTACTGAGACCAGCTTTTTATTATCTGAATTTAATTAAACTGAATTCCAAATTCTCGACGTCCAGAGTAGTATTTGAACTCGTGTTCTGGGGATTATGAATCCAGTAAAGTAACCACTATTCCAAAGTTTTGCAATTATATCATTAATAGTCACGGTTAACCCTATGGGTCAGCGATCTGAAGGAACTGCTGCCTGTATTTATAGTTTAGCCCTGCAGTGTTGTACAGCCAAGCCAGCTCACTCTTGTAGTCCATGTGCTTGTCCACCAGTAAATGAAATGTGGAATGTATATTTGCCCCTTGCCTGGCAGAGGTGGGTCTATGAAGTCTCCTCAAGACTGGGACTCTGTCATTGTGTCAGCCAAGATGCGTTTGCTGGAACACAGAAGTATCCAATTTGGATCAATGGAGGTTTTAATCAGTTCTGCTTTGTACCTCTTTGACTCTCCATGACACCCACTTCCTATTTTATGAATAAAATACAGTGGCCAGTTGCCCTCAGCTACCTGACCAAGTGCCCTTCGCTCATTGTAAGCTCGGGCAGAGAGCTTCAGAGGGCAGTTGACTAACGACCACCATGTGTAGAATGGCACTTCCAAACCCCAAGTCGCTGCCCCTCCCCCAGTACAGATAGAAATAAACTGCACCATCTCCATTGGTCCCAGACAGACCCCTCATTTCATCAAAGCAAGGAAACGAGTGATCGTAGTGTTGAGATTTATTTTTATAATTCAAGGTGAGAAAGTTGCGAGAGGCTGATTTACAGAAGGAGAATGACATCCAGGAACTGAAGGTGAAAATGAACAGACATGTGAGTAACAGCTTGCTGAATTATGTGGCTGAGCAGTGCAGCCTGCATTTCTTGTCTCCTTTACATGCATTCCCCCTCTCTGCCTCTCTTTCTTTCTCTGATTCTTTCAGCCTCTTGTGCATTTTCTCACTTGTGGTCAATGCTCATGATTTCTCTCCTTGTGTTCCTCCCAAATTCTAAATACTCCCTTTTTACCCTGTTCCACTTCCCTGCATCCTCTCTGTTCTGCTTGCACTCGCTCCTCTGAACCCCGCAACCTTTAATCTGCAACTCCTTTCTCTCTCAGTCTTTTAAAACCTGAGTTTCAGATCAGTAGTTCCCCATTTATCTCTCTCCTGTTCAAGTTTTGCAGTGTCCTGCAGTCTGAGCCCTGATCTTTCCCCTGGGTTTCTCGATCCCAAATATGTTAAAGTATGTTAAATTTGCCATGTTCCTGTTGCACTTATTTGGGTAGCCCTGTTGTGAGACAATTGCTGTTGCACACTACTTCTAGTAGCTGACGCTTCCTGGGCTCCTGGAGGTGCAGATCCCCAAACCCACAGCATCATTATTGCACTTGTAGGAGGATTCGATTCGCCCTGACTGCACAGATAATCTGAAATGCCACTTGCCCATCCTCCATTTTCATCACTCTGCTATAGGTGGCCAGACTTTCAGCTACTTGGGCCCTAAGCTCTAGAATTCATTTGCTCACCTCTCCGCCTCTCTCTCCTTTTAAGACACTCCTTAAAATCTACCTCATTGACCAAGCTTTGGGTCACCTGTCCCAACATGACACGGTCTCAGATTTTGTCTCATTGAGATATTTTCCTTTGTTTAATGGCGTTGTATTAATGCAAGTTGTTGTTGTAACTTGTATCCACATCTGGCCAGCCTGACCAGATGGAAGAATAAGATTCCTGATAGAGAATGATTGATTTAGTGACAATATCACTGAGGGTGAGGCTTTCCTGACATGTCAGCCAGTATCATTTACTGCACAGAAGATGGTCATTAACCCAGAGTGCTTTACCACAGGTTTTCAATTTTAAAGGACCTGTGTGAGGTTCAGTACAAGACCAACAGGTATGTGCATTGTCAGTAACACCTGCTCCCTTTCTCCCCATATCTAGAGAGCTATCCTGGAACAGAATTATCACAAAGCAGAGGCAGAGCTGGCCAAACTCGATGACCTGATTGAACATGTCAGAATAGTAAGTTATTGTGAGGTGGGCACGAGTGATGATGGTTAGACTTGGTTTTGAGGGAGACAGGGTGTGTGCAGTGGTCAAAAGGGTTAAGGAAACTTTCAATTCATTAGTCCCAAAAAAAATCCAAGTGATATATCCCTCTCCACGTCTCTGGTTGTGTTTGCTAATGAGGCCTAACTTGTGATGGGGATGTTCACTAGCCAGAAACACCTTTCTGCTGACTGCTCTCCTGGCTGTATTGGTTAAGGAGGAGTTGCTGTCAATTGTGCCTCGAGCTGCTGCATACACGTGGAGGCTCTCACTAACCCAGAAGGTAAAAGGACTTGGTTGGTTGTTCGGCACCTTGTTCCTAAGTTTTTTTTTAATTTCCAAAATATACTTTATTCATAAAAATCTGTAAAAATACATGACAAAACAGTTCTAAACAGCACCAAGTCAAAAATTACAAACAGTGCAAAGGAGGTCAGTTTCCTTCACTACAATCATGAGTTGCCTCACAACCCTTCCATTTCATTTCTCATGCCATATACATTTTACTCAGGATGTTCCCAAGTGCTTCACAGCCGGAGATTACTTTTGAAATGCGGGCACTAATGTTGGCCAGCATAATGGCCATCTTCAACACAGCAAGATCCCATTAACAATGTGGTAAATGGCCAGTTAATCTGATTTTTGGTTGAGAGTTAAATGTTGATGAGACTGGGAGGACTCCCCTGTGCTTCACGTCGTGCTGTTATGCTTCAGGATCTTTTGACCATTCTTTTTGGGAAAATTGGGTTATTTTGATTGTGTTTTGAAATGCTGCTTTCATGCAAATTAAGGAAAAAGTGGGTCTGAGATATTAGGCAGTTCAGATTCATATGAGCTAGTTTTGGAATTGTTTCCTCTTAAGCTGTGAATATTAAGCAATTTGTTGGCTTGTCTCAGCATTTGAAAAATACCTCCTGCCCATTTTGTTAACTAAGTCCTTGATCCCTTTCCTGACTGTATAGTGAGAGATGTGTGGTAACATGGCTGAGTGATCTAAAGCACTGGATTAAGGTGCCACATTGGGAGCATGGGTTTGTGTTCCACAGTTGCCAGAAATTGTGGTGCTGTTTATTTTTATGGTCTCTTCACTATAAACCTTTCTTAGTTGCTGAGAGGCAGTTTCCCCTAGCTGCGGTGGGGGGGGGGGGGGGGTGGGTGGGGAGTGGAATTGGGATTGGGAATTCCCAGGATAATGATCTGATTACCTACTTTAGAGAGAGAGCCTGAAATTAGAATCCAATTAATATGGTAACTGCTGCTAGCAGACGGTTGGTGAGATTCCCATCCCGATGCAGCCAAAGATCGGTCTCCTGGCACTAAAATAAAAAGGACACTAAAGGGATCTTGTACCCTGGTTCCAGCTGAAATCCAACCTTTTATTTTCAGACGCTGATAGACTTGCCTTGCATCTCTAGCATTTGGTTTGATTTTTGTTTTCCAGCTTTTGTGCAGGTTTTACATATTTTATTTTCCTTTTTGTGTTTCAGGTTCTCCTGTCGGTGCCTGATGTTGTTGCCAGCTCGGTGGAGCTGAGGTCTCTCCTGCACTATCTTGGAGAAGATGTGGGAGAGTAGCGTGTCTCCCTTGGTGCTGCTGTTTCATCCACCGGTCATGGGGTGCGGGTTGGGGGTGGGGGGCGGGTGTGGTGGAGGAATGAACAGCAATTGTAGCCAGCAGTGAAGGGTGGGGCAAAATGGCAGCTCCATTTTCTGACTCCTCCTCCTCCTCCTGTATGTGATCAATTCAGTGACAAATCACCGCTCTGAAATTTAAAAGTTCTGCCTTTAGGCCCAGCGTTTACAACCTTTTTTAAAAAAAAAACTTGAAAATGACCGTGAATCCATCTTGATGCTCTTAACTTTAACTCAAGATTGGAGCTTGATGCTGGAGTGTCTGTTGGTCTTCATTGTGTAACCCTGACCCAGTTCATGCTGTGCTGAGGCCCCAAGATACTTTCAAACTGTAAATGATGTGCAAGGTATTATTTATAAATATATATAAATGTTGTACTTCTGGTTGGTGTGTGTGATCATTTAATTACTGTTTATACTTCATGTTCTGCAATTCACCTTCCAGTACCACTGGTTCAGGCTAGTTCTTTATTTTCTTTCCTGCGATCACTTCCTGTGGCTTTTTGTCTTGTTTGGAAGAATATTGTTTTTCAGCATAAAATAAAACGGATTCAAAATTCCACAAGATTGACCTGTTATTTGTTACAATCGCTAACGATTGAGGGAGCTTGCCATACAGTATCTGCTGTGGAGTGTGATGGGTAGAAAGGCCTTTTATTGCTCTAGTTCTTTTAATTTTCATTTTAAGGATTGATCTTTTTAAGTTAAATGCTAAATGCAAAACTTAACATTAAATGGTGAGGACGGGTGCTTAGTATTAAGGGATGCAAAATGTTTAGAAAAGATGGGGAAGGTGAAAAGGGAGATGGGATGGCAGTACTGATTAGGCAAGGCATTGTGGTGTTGGAAAGATAGGATGTCCTTGAGGGGGCAAAGGACAGAATCCATTTGGTTAGAGTAGAAAACCAGAAAGGGGATGATCACACTACTCGGGGGTATTCTTTGGGCCTCCAAATAATGTGAAATAAAGGAGCAAATCTGCAGGGAAATCAGGGAGATATGCAAGAAGTGTGGTGATATTGGGGGACTTTAATTACCCAAATATCTATTGGGATAATGTTAGAAGAGAATATGATGCATGTCAAGTAAATTCAAATGAGAACCAGGCCAAATACAATAAGTTGAGAGGAAGTGAAGAGGAAAACAATACTGGCAAAGACAGAATATAAGAACAGAATGGCAGTCAACGTAAAAGGAACCCAAAAAACCTTTTACTGGCATATAAATAGAAGTGTATAGTAAGAGGCAGGATGAGTCCTATTAGGAACAAAGAAGGTGATCTGCTTAGAGGCACAGTGCAAGGCTAGAATACTCTACTTTGTATCGGTGTTTACTAAGCAAGAGGATGCTGACAAAATATCATTAGTAGCAGAAATGGTAGAGGTGATGGATGGGGTGAAAATTGATGGACAGGGATGGACTGGAAAGGCTGGCAATAGAGTGGATAATTCGCCTGGTCTGGATGGGTTCCATCCCAGGTGTTCAGGAAAATGGGGGTGGAGATAACGGAAGGACTTGCCATAATCTTCCAATCTTCCCTGGATACAGGCGAGGTGCCAGAGGATTGGAGAGTGGCAAATGTGACATCCTTATTCAAGAAAGGGTGTAAGGACTGTCCTAATAACTACAGACCACTCAGTTTAACATCAGTGGTGGGTAAGGTTTTTGAAACAATAATCAGGGGGAAAAAATCAACAGGCACTTTGGAGAGGTTTGAGTTAATTAAGGAGAGCCAGCGCAGATTTGTAAAAGGCATGTTTCATGTATGTGCTTTTGGCCAGGGCTGTTCAGTTTTCTGTCAATTAACACCCTCTCTGCACCAACCCTGTGTCTTTCAGCACACCATTAAGACACCCTTTGCCTTTGTTCCATGACCTTCTGATCAGTTATTCTCTGTGACCCTGTCCTATCAACACCTTCTCTTTTGTTACCTTTTGACCCACCCCCGCTTTATTTGCTTAAAACCTATTACATTTCTAACCTTTGCCAGTTCTGATGAAAGGTCACTGACCTGAAACGTTAACTCTGCTTCTCTCTCCACAGATGCTGCCAGACCTGCTGAGTATTTCCAGCATTTTTTGTTTTTATTTGTAAAAGGCAGATTGTGTTTGACTAATCTAATTAAATTTTTTGATGAAGTAACTGAGAAGGTTGATATAGGGAAAGCAATGGATGTCTACCTGGATTTTAAGAAAGCATTTGACAAAGTACCACATAAAAGATGGGTGAACAAAATTGAGGCTCAGTGAATAGGAGGGCCAGTGTCCGCTTGGATTAAAAAAAGAATTGGTTTTACAACAGAAAACAGCAAGTCATAGTAAATGTTTGTTTTTCAGACTAGAGGATGGTAAACAGTCGTGTTCCCCAAGGTTCACTGCTGGGACCACTTTTTTTTTGATATAAATGACTTGGATATTGGAATGCAGAGTACAAATTTGCAGAGGTGTGGCAAACAGGATGATACCAATTGAATGCAAGAGGACATAGATAGGCTAGCAGAATGGGCAGACAAGTGGCAGATAGAATTTAAATGGAGAGAGACTTCAAAAAAATGCAGCACAGAGAGATCTGGGTGTTCTTGTGCATAAAACACAAAAAGTTAGCATGCAAGTGCAGCAAGTAATTAAGACAAATGGAATTTTGGCCTTTATTGCTAGGGGGTTGGAGTTTGAAAATAGGGAAGTCTTGTTACAACTGTACAGGGTGTTGGTGAGGCTGCACCTGGAGTACTGTGTACAGTTTTGGTCCCCGTATTTAAGAAAGGATATACTAGCATTGGAGGCAGTTCAAAAGAGATTCACTAGGCTGATTCCTGGGATGAAGGGGTTGACTTATCAAGAACGGCTAAACAGGTGAGGCCTTTATTCATTAGAGTTTAGAAGAATGAGGGGTGATCTTATTGAAACGTACAAGATTCTGAGGGGGATTGACAGGGTAGATGTTGAGAAGATGTTTCCACTAGTGGGGGAATCTCGAACTAGGGGACATAGTTACAGAATAAGGGGACACAGTTACAGAATAAGGGGACACTCATTTAAAACTGAGATGCGAAGGAATTTCTTCTCTGAGGGTCGTGAATGTCTGGAATTCTCTACCCCAGAGAGTTGTGGAGGCTCGATCACTGAAAGTATTTAAAGAGGAGGTAGATACATTTTTGAAATATCAGGGAGTTGAGGGCTATGAGGAGCTGGCACGAAAGAGGAGTTGAGGTCTGGGGCAGATCAGCCATGATCTTATTGAATGGTGGGGCAGGCTTGAGGGGCTGAATGGCCTACTCCTGCTCCTATTTCATATGGTCTTATGTAAGTGTGAGATGATGCATTTTGGCAGAAGGGAGAGGCAATATATACTCAATGACACAATTCTAAAGAGTGTGCAGGAACAGAGGGATTGCATGTGCATTGATCTTTGAAGGTGGCAGAACATATTGAGAGGGTAATTAGCAAATCTTGGGCTTCGTAAATGGAGGTATTGAATACAAAAGCAGGGAAGTTATGCTGAACCTTTATAAAGCTCTGGTTAGGCCCCAACTGGAGTATTGTGTCCAGTTCTGGTCACCACACTTGAGGAAGGATGTGAGGGTCCTTGAGAGGGTTGTTATGACCAAGTGAGAAAGGTGTCTAGGGGTCTTTTCAGCCTTTATTTATAATGTATGAGAAGAAAGTGCTGATTGGTTGGCAAGAGATTGGTACAGGCCTTGCCATGGAGAATGCACCAGTTTATGGTGACTGACAGTTAACTGCGAAGCTTTGTTTGAAATTTAAACCAGGCAGCTTGGCTTTGATTAATCAAGGCATTACCCTGAGGAATGAACCAGCAAATGGCCGTCACTTATTTTGTTTAGCTGAAACAGGCGCAATCTATGTACATGTTCTTTCTGTCTACAAAGAACAGGACCCTGTGTATTAATATATGTAGCTTCCAGTACGCGCAAATGCGCCACACTGAGAGCCCGACTGACAATCTTAAATTGGTTGTCAGCGTAATTCTTAGCACACTGCGGATTATTTAGCAAATGTTGTCCAATCGCAAAATCACATCTAATGTTGGACACAGGCGGCACAGTGGCGCAGTAGTTAGCACTGCAGCCTCACAGCTCCAGCGACCCGGGTTCGGTTCTGGGTACTGCCTGCGTGGAGTTTGCAAGTTCTCCCTGTGACCGTATGGGTTTTCGCTGGGTGCTCCGGTTTCCTCCCACAGCCAAAGACTTGCAGGTTGATAGGTAAATTGGCCATTGTAAATTGCCCCTAGTATCGGTAGGTGGTAGGAGAATTGAGGGAAGGTCGGGATGTGGTAGGGAATATAGGATTAGTATAAATGGGTGGTTGATGGTCAGCACAGACTCAGTGGGCCGAAGGGCCTGTTTCAGTGCTGTATCTCTATGACTGTGTTTTAACTTTTGCAAGTATGGGCTGGTTGGGTATGGTCTGTACCTTGTCCATTGCAAACAGCGGAAGGGACATGTTGTTTGACTCGATCTACCAGTCTTTGAGATGTACAGCCTATATACCTAGCATCACACTGGCATTGAAATTCATATATAACATTACTCATTTGTGTGATGGGCAGGACGTCTTTTTGGCTTGACGCCAGCATCCTGTTAGTGGCGAACAGCACAAGTGTTGCTACTGCATAGTAGCAGCGTGAAACAGATAACTTCACCTGTTGCTCAAATGTTTGGGATACATTACCCTTCCAGGGTAATCTGAGGTAGATTTCAGGGCCGGAAATGACAGTGAGAAATGATCTGATCAGGGTAGCCATTGTCACACAGATGTCTTTGATTTGCCCTGTTTCAGCATCAAGCTTGCATGGTGAGCAAATGGCTCGGGCCCTATTTACGAGGTAGCCGATAAGACCAAACTTATAGTGTGTGGAACTGTAAGAATCCTGATGTGTGTACTGACCAGTGAAGGGAGGTTTGCGGTAGACCATGGTAGAGAACACCTTAGCAGATTTCTCAGCTAGTACGTCAAGCTCCCTTTCCTTGATGTACTAATTAGGACACAGGCAGCAGAGATTTGGATGACAAGTTTACAAAGGGTCAAATGTGGGAGCCCGCTAGGAGTGCACTGGAATGTGGGTCCCACTGGCTGTCACTAGGATACACATTCCACAGACACTGCCTTGCACTGGGGTAGGGGTTCCATGGGTGCTGACTCTCACAGTGCTCCCACAAGGTGCACTTACATACTGATCCATCTGAGTTTCTCCTCGCTTTACCCATATTAATTCAGGCAAAAACTGAGCCTTGCCTGTCACTCATGAAGATTTCTATTTTCGCTTGACACTGTAATATTCTGCTTACTGCTAATCTAGTACAGAATATCTGAAGACTCAGATGGGTTAAAAGAAACAGGAGCTTTATTAAACACGTCTTACTGCTATGGCTTACATCTTCCAAGAGACTGCACAAGGCATTCACACACGTTACATCACTACCTGTGATCAGATATACAGCATGATTCACATACTAATTCAGTAACAACCCTTTGTTCAATCTACCACATCATACGACAGATACCACATAAATCCACAGTAATCTTTAATGTTTCAAAGTGACCGGAACATTATCCTGTAAATGATTGCAGCCCAAACTGTAAAAACATAAAGTCCACTGTGAATATAGGTGAATCAGCCCCAGTCATTCCAGAGGCCAAATCCATTTATTCAATATTGGGTTCCTCCTGCTGATCTATTTTAAGAAACACTAAATTCATTCTCTGACCTCCACTGGGGGAGAGGGAATTGGAAGTCAAGCAGTACTGTTAATCTCTTGTTAGCCTCAATTCTACTTCTAACACCAAACAATCTCTTTATAAGGTATCAATTGACCTCCATACAAAAGCAAAATACTGTGGATGCTGGAAATCTGATAAAATAGAAAATGCTGGAAATATTCAGCAGTCTGGCAGCACCTGTGGAGAGAGAAACAATTAACATTTTAGGTCTGTGACATTTCATCATTACTAGCAAAAGTTAGAAATGTAATAGGTTTTGGCTCCAATACAAGTATTTTTTTTTTTCCAAAATATACTTTATTCATAAAACTCTGTAAAAATTACATTGCCAAACAGTTTCCAAACAGCACGAAAAAATACAAACATTGCAAAAGAGATCAGTTTCTTTCAATAATGTCATGAGTTTCTTCCCAACCCTTCCGTTTCACAATTGTCATGTCAATTACAGTTTTACATTTACAGCAATTGAGAATATTAACGATACAGTTCGAGGGGCTTCCCATGGTTCCAGCCCCTCAGTCCAGCTTGGTGGGGGAACCTTACACTGTGGTCTTTCCCTATTGAGCCTTTGCTGCGGCTGCCCCAAGCTTTAGTGCGTCCCTCAGCACGTAGTCCTGGACCTTGGAATGTGCCAGTCTGCAACATTCGGTGGTGGACAACTCTTTGCGCTGGAAGACCAGCAAGTTTCGGGCAGACCAAAGGGCGTCTTTCACCGAATTGATAGTCCTCCAGCAGCAGTTGATGTTTGTCTCGGTGTGCGTCCCTGGGAACAGCCCGTAGAGCACAGACTCCTGTGTTACAGAGCTGCTTGGGATGAACCTTGACAAAAACCACTGCATCTCTTTCCACACCAATACAAGTACAATACAAGTATATCCCTCATTAAATAAGGAGGCCACACTGTACACAGTACTCTAGGTGTGATCTCAACAACGCCTTGCAAGACTTCCCTACTTTTATACTCCATCCGCCCTTGCAATAAGTTTCAACATTCCATTTGCCTTCCTAATTACTTGCTAATTGTTTGTATTTCAAGTAGGACACCCAAATTCTTCTGTACCACAGCATTCTGCAGTCTCTTTCCACGTAAATAATACTCTGCTTTTCTATTCTTCCTACCAAAGTGAATAACCTCACATTTTCCCACATTGTACTCCATCTGCCAAATTTTTCCCCACTCACTTTCTATATCCCTTTGCAGACACTTTGTGTCCTCCTCACAACTTGTTTTCCTAACTATCTTGGTATCGTCTGCAAATTTGGCTACAATACACTCTGTCCCTTCATCCAAGTCATTAATATAGATTGTAAATAGTTGAGGCCCAGCACTGATCCCTGTGGCACTCCACTAGTTACAGTTTGCCAACCTGAAAATGCCCCATTTATCCTGACTCTCTGTTTCCTGTTAGTTAGCCAATCCTCTATCCATGCTAATATATTACCCCCAACACCATGAGATTTTATCTTGTGCCGTAATCTTTTATGTGGCACCTTATCGAATGCCTTTTGGAAATCCAAATATACTACATCTACTGGTTCCCCTTTATCCACCCTGCTTGTTACATTCTCAAAGAATTCTAACAAATTTGTCAAATATGATTTCCCTTTTATAAAACCATGTTGACTCTGCCTGATTGTAATATGATTTTCTAAATGTCCTGGTACTACTTCCTTAATGTATTCTAGCATTGTCCCAACGACAGATGTTAGGCTAACCGGCCTATAGTTTCCTGCTTTCTGTCTCCCTCCTTTCTTGAACAGGGGTGTTACATTTGTGGTTTTCCAATCCACTGGGACATTTCCAGAATCCAGGGAATTTTGGAAGATTACAACCAATGCATCCCCTATCTCTGCAGCCAATTTTTTAAAGACTCGAGGGATGCAGGCCATCAGGTCCAGGGGATTTGTTAGCATCTAGTCCCATTAGTTTGCTTAGTATTTTTTGTCTAGTAATCATTGTTCTAAGTTCCTCCCTCCCCTTTGCCCTCTGATTTTCTACTATTATTGGGATGCTTTTAGTGTCTTTTACCGTGAAGACAAATACAAAATACTTGCTCAAAGTTTCTACCATTTTGTTGCTTCCCAATATTAGTAATTCTCCAGTCTCATCCTCTAAGGGACCAATGTTTATTTTAACTACTCTTCCTTTTTATATAATTGTAGAAGCTTTTACTGTCTGTTTTTATATTTCTTGCTAGTTTACGCTCATAATCTATTTTCTCTCTTTTTTAGTCCTTCTTTGCTGCTGCTGCCTGAATTCCCCTGGGTGAGAATCCAGGAGCATAAATTTGTGACTTGTTCCATCTCTCATCCCATCTTTCCCATATGTGTCTTTGTTCAGTTTATCCCCTCTAACCCTCATCTGACCCTGTTGTCCATACAACAATATTTTTTAAGGTTTTAAGGTTAAGCTCGGAAATTTTCTCCCTTAGCCTCTCTTAAAGCTCTCCTCCTTTAAGACACTCCTTTAAAATCTAGCTCTTTAACCAAGCTTTTGGACACCTGTCCTAACATCTCCTTTTCTGACTCGATGTTGTCGGTTGTCTGATAATTGCTCGTGTAAACCACCTTGGGATGTTTCACTATGTTAAGGGTGATATATAAATGCAAGCTGCTGGTATGGAGCTACTGTTAACTCCAATTTGCCGGACCTTGAAACAATTCTAACTGTATGATCAGCACTCAGTGTTGCTATGGTACACTTTCCAGATGAATTGTTGCATGTGAACAGGGTGGTTAATACTGTCAGGTCCGGCCCCTATATTATAGAAGGCTGTGAGAACTTCCATGGATAAAGCACTGTTCACAACCTTAGGATGTCTCAAAGCATTTCCAGCCACTCGTCTTGGATGCTTTTGACAGATCTGAAAACTAACAACTGTAGCCCAAGCTGTGATACTTGCCAAGTGCTGTCTCTCATATTACAACCATTTTTTCAAGAAATCAGTTAAAAGATTTAATGCCTTCTGAGGTAAGGTATGAATCTCTGGAAATTGCCTTAAATTGGATTTTTCCTTTATAAAAGGCTCCCTTAAGGGCTCCATGTTCTCGGCGAATAATGTCATCTACATCACTGTCAATCTACATACATTAACATTTCAAATAAGCTGTGGCACCCAGCAAAGGAACTTTACCTTAATTGGTTTCTGAATACAGGCATTCACTAATTTCCCAGACATATTACCACCTGAGCCTGCTATTTTAAAACTTGCTGACAAAGGACATGTTCCATTTAATTGAAACTATTTTAAAAACTATCGAATGAAAACAGAAATTTCCCTATATCTCACCCCTAACCTCCCACAGTTTCCCTTCCTCCCAGTTATACAGTCAATAGGAGGCCATCAGCCCATCGAGTGGATGGCAGCTCTGTGCAGAGCAATCCACTCAGTCCCATTCCCCCGCTCTATCCCTGTTGTCCTGCAAGTTTATTTCCCTCAATTGCCCGTCCAATTTCCATTTGAAATCATTCATCATCTCCGCTTCCACCACCCTCATAGGCAGCGAGTTCCAGGTCATTCTGAAGAAAGGTCACTAACCTGAAAAGTTAACTCTGCTTCTCCCTCCACAGATGCTGCCAGACCTGCTGAATATTTCCAGCATTTTTTGTTTTTATTCCAGGTCATTACCACTTGCTGTGTAATAAATTCTCCTCCTTACATTCCCCCTGCGTCTCTTACCAAAACATTCAATCCACATCCCCTAACCTTCTAACCCTCTTCAGCTAATGGGAACAGCTTTTCTTTGTTTACCTTATCTAAACCTGCCATAATCTTGTACACCTCTATCAAACCTCCCCTCAATCTCCTTTACTCCATGGAGAACAATCCCAGATTCTCCAATCTAACCTTGTAACTAAAATCCCCCAGCCCTGGAACCATTCTGGTAAATCTCCTCTGCACCCTCTCAAGGACCTTCACACCCTTCCGAAAGTGTGGTGACCAGAACTGGACACAATACTCCAGTTGTGGCCTAACCAGGGCTTTATAAAGGTTCAGCATAACTTCTCTACTTTTGTACTCAATACCTTTATTTATGAAGCCCAAGATCCCATATGCTTTACTAACTACACTCTCAATATGTCCTGCCACCTTCAAGGATCAACGTACATGAACCCTCATATCCCTCTGTTCCATTTAAAACTGTTTCATTAAGTGTATATTGCCTCTCCCTATCCCTTCTGCCAAAATGCATCACCTCACAATTCTCTATATAAAATTCCATCTGCCTCTTGTCTGCCCTTTCCGCTAGCCTGTCTATGTCCTGTTGCAGTTGATTTGAATCATCCTCACTGTTTGCCACACCACCAAGTTTGGTATCACCAGAAAGTTTTGAAATTGTACTCTGTATTCCAATAACCAAGTCATTTATATATATCTAAAAAAAGTAGTGGTTCTAGTGCTGAACCTTGGGGAACATCACCGTTTACAATCTTCTAGTCTGAAAAACAAATATTTACCACAACTCGCTGTTTTCTGTCAAGCTAATGTTTTTTATCCAAACTGACACTGATCCTCCTATTCCATGAGCCTCAATTTTGGTACCCCACCTTTTAGAACTTAGAACATTACAGCGCAGTACAGGCCCTTCGGCCCTCGATGTTGCGCCGACCTGTGAAACCATCTGACCTACACTATTCCATTTTCATCCATATGTCTATCCAATGTCCACTTAAATGCCCTTAAAGTTGGCGAGTCTACTACTGCTGCAGGCAGGGCGTTCCACGCCCCTACTACTCTCTGAGTAAAGAAACTACCTCTCACATCTGTCCTATATCTATCACCCCTCAACTTGAAGCTATGTCCCCTCGTGTTTGCCATCACCATCCGAGGAAACAGACGCTCACTATCCACCCTATCTAACCCTCTGATTATCTTATATGTCTCTATTAAGTCACCTCTCCTCCTCCTTCTCTCCAACGAAAACAACCTCAAGTCCCTCAGCCTTTCCTCGTAAGACCTTCCCTCCATACCAGGCAACATCCTAGTAAATCTCCTCTGCACCCTTTCCATAGCTTCCACATCCTTCCTATAATGCGGTGACCAGAACTGCACGCAATACTCCAGGTGCGGTCTCACCAGAGTTTTGTACAGCTGCAGCATGACCTCGTGGCTCCGAAACTCGATCCCCCTACTAATAAAAGCTAACACACCATATGCCTTCTTAACAGCCCTATTAACCTGGGTAGCAACTTTCAGGGATTTATGCACCTGGACACCAAGATCTCTCTGTTCATCTACACTACCAAGAATCCTCCCATTAGCCCAGTACTCTGCATTCCTGTTACTCCTTCCAAAGTGAATCACCTCACACTTTTCCGCATTAAACTTCATTTGCCATCTCTCAGCCCAGCTCTGCAGCCTATCTATGTCTCTCTGTACCCGACAACATCCTTCGGCACTATCCACAACTCCACCGACCTTCGTGTCATCTGCAAATTTACTAACCCACCCTTCTACACCCTCTTCCAGGTCATTTATAAAAATGACAAACAGCAGTGGCCCCAAAACAGATCCTTGCGGTACACCACTAGTAACTAAACTCCAGGATGAACATTTGCCATCAACCACCACCCTCTGTCTTCTTTCAGCTAGCCAATTTCTGATCCAAAGCTCTAAATCACCTTCAACCCCATACTTGCGTATTTTCTGCAATAGCCTACCGTGGGGAACCTTATCAAACGCCTTACTGAAATCCATATACACCACATCCACTGCTTTACCCTCATCCACCTGTTTGGTCACCTTCTCGAAAAACTCAATAAGGTTTGTGAGGCACGACCTACCCGTCACAAAACCGTGCTGACTATCTCTAATGTACTTATTCTTTTCAAGATGATTATAAATCCTGTCTCTTATAACCTTTTCCAACATTTTACCCACAACTGAAGTAAGGCTCACAGGTCTATAATTACCAGGGCTGTCTCTACTCCCCTTCTTGAACAAGGGGACAACATTTGCAATCCTCCAGTCTTCCGGCACTATTCCTGTCGACAATGACGACATAAAGATCAAGGACAAAGGCTCTGCAATCTCCTCCCTGGCTTCCCAGAGAATCCTAGGATAAATCCCATCTGGCCCTGGGGACTTATCTATTTTCACACTTTCCAAAATTGATAACACCTCCTCCTTGTGAACCTCAATCCCATCTAGCCTCGTAGCCTGAATCTCAGTATTCTCAACAACATTTTCTTTCTCTACTGTAAATACTGACGCAAAATATTCATTTAACACTTCCCCTATCTCCTCTGATTCCACACACAACTTCCCACTACTATCCTTGATTGGCCCTAATCTAACTCTAGTCATTCTTTTATTCCTGATATACCTATAGAAAGCCTTAGGGTTTTCCCTGATCCGATCCACCAATGACTTCTCGTGTCCTCTCCTTGCTCTTCTTAGCTCTCCCTTTAGATCCTTCCTGGCTAGCTTGTAGCTCTCAAGCGCCCTAACTGAGCCTTCACGTCTCATCCTGACATAAGCCTTCTTCTTCCTCTTGACAAGCGCTTCAACTTCTTTAGTAAACCACGGCTCCCTCGCATGACAACTTCCTCCCTGCCTCACAGGTACATACTTTTACATTGTACTTGGTCAAATTCTTTCTTAAAATCCATATAGACAACATCCACTGCATTTCCTTCATCAACGTTCTCTGTTACTTCATCAAAAAATTCAATTAGATTAGTCAAGCATTATCTGCCTTTTACAAATCTGTGCTGGCTATCCTTAAATAACTCAAACCTCTCCAAGTGTCTGTTGATTTTTTTTCCTGATTATTATTTCTAAAACCTTACCCACCATTAATGTTAAACTAAGATCAAAATACTGCAGACGCTAGAAATCTGAAATAAAAACGATAAGTGCTGGAAATACACAGCTGGTCTGGTAACATTTCAAATCTGTGACCTTTTATCAGAACTGGCAAAGGTTAGAAATGTAATAGGCTTACAGCCTGTTTTTATTGATGTTAAACTAACTGGCCTGTAATTACTAGGACAGTCCTTACACCCCTTCTTGAATAAGGGTGTCACATTTGCCACTCTCCAATCCTCTGGCACCTCCTCTGTATCGAGGGAAGATTTTAAGATTATGACAAGCCCTTCCACTATTTCCACCCTCACCCCCTTTAGTAAATTGGGATGCAAGTCATCCAGACCAGGCAACTTATCCACTCTAAGCATAGCCAGCCTTTCCAGTACATCCTGCTTATCAATTTTCACCCTGTCCATTACCTCTACCATCTCCACTTCTACTGATACTTTTATCAGGATCCTCTTTGTTAGTAAACACTGATACAAAGGACTCATTAAGTATTCTAGCCTTATCCTGCACCTCTAAGCAGATACCACCTTCTTTGTACCTAACAGAACTGACCCCACCTCTTACTTACTATTTACCTGCCGGTAGAAGATTTTGGGTTCCCTTTTATGTTAGCTGCCATGCTGTGCTCATGTTCTCTCTCCGCCAGTTGTATTTTCCTCTTCACCTGCTCTATCAACGTATTGTATTTGGCCTGGTTCTCGCTTGAAGAATTCACCCGACATGCATCATACACCCTCTTTTTTTTGTTTCATCATATTCTCCATCTGCCCCATCATCGAAAGAGCCCTGGCTTTAGTTCCCTTCCCTTCGCCCTTGTTGGGATTTACCTAGCCTGTACCTTAAACATCTCCTCCTTAAAGAACACCCATTGTTCCGTTACAGTTTTTCCTGTCAATCTTTGGTTCCATTTTACCCTGGCTAGATCCCCTCTCATCCCATTGAGATTGTTCCTTGCTCTCCTCCATTACTGGTCTAAACAGTGCTTCCCCACAGACACTTGGTCCACTTCATTCCTCAGCACCAGATCCAGCAATCCCATTGAAGTTAACCCTCTTCCAATTTAGAAGTTCTACCTTAGATTGTTCCTTGCCCTGTTTCATTGCTTAATCTAAACCTTATAATATGATGAGCACAGTTACCCAAGTGTCCCCTACAGCCACTTGGTCAACTTGCCCATTCATTCCCCAGCACCAGATCCAGAAATACCTCCTTCCTAGTTGGACCAAGAATATCCTGATCAAGGAAGTTCTCAACACATTTCAAAAATTCCTTCACCTCCTTACCCTTTACTGTAACAATATCCCAAACAATATTTGGATAATTAAAGTCCCCCAGTATCACCATTCTATAGTTCTTGCACATCTCTGTGATTTCCCTGCAGATTTGCTCCTCTGTCTCTCTCTCCCTCTCTCTCTCTATTTGGAGGCCTGTAGAATACCCCCAGTAGCATGACCATCCCCTTTTTGCTTCTCAACTCTAACCAAATGGATTCTGTCCTTGCCCTCTCAAGGACATCCTCTCTTTCCAACACCACAATGTCTTCCTAATCAGTACTGCCACCTCATCTCCCTTTTTTTCCTTCCCCATCTTTTCTGAACACTTTATATCCTTGAATATTAAGCGCCCGGTCCTCACTACTTTTCAGCTGCGTTTCTGTTATTGCCACTACACCATATTCTCACATGGCTATTTGTGCTTGTAGCTCCCCAACCTTATTCACCACACTTTGTGCGTTTGCATCCATGCATTCTAAACCTGGCCTTGTATTCCCCATAGTCTTTCTTGGTCTGCTCCTATCTAATATGATACTACTTCCTTCCCTAGAACTATGCAACACACTCACTCCTTTATGCACTTTATTCCTCTTTCCTACTTCTATATGCTGGTGCCCATCCCCTTGCCAATTTAGTTTAAACCCTCCCCAACCACACTAGCAAATCTTCCCACGAGAATAGTGGTTCCAGTCATGTTGAGGTGCAATCTGTCCCTTTTGAATATGTGCCTCTTGCCCCAGAACTGGTCCCAATGCCCCAAGAATCTGGAACCCTCCCTCCTGTACCATACCTCAAGCCACACATTGATCCTCCCCATCTTCTTATTTCTACTCTCACTAGTGGGTGGCAGTGGGAATACTCCAGAAATTATTACCTTTGAGGTCCTACTTTTAACTTCCTCCCTAGCTCCTGAAAGTCTGGCGGTAGGACCTTAATAACTGGGCTGCCTAAGTCGTTGGTACCAACCTGTACCACAGCTTCTGGTTCACTTCCTCCTCCCTGAAGAGTATCCTGCACCCTGTCAATGATCTCCTTTAGCCTGGCATGAGGGAGGTAACACAGCATTGCAGGACTCAGAGTGATGGTGACAGAAACCCCTGTCTTCCCCCCTAACAATGGAATCTCCTGTAAGGACTGCATTTCTACACTTTGCTGTTCCCTCCTGTGCAGTTCTTGCCCATTGGTGCCATGGTCTGGACTGCACTCCTTTAAGGTGTTGTCACTCTCAGCATTCTCCAATGCCAAGTACCAGTTTGAGAGTGGCACACACCCCAAAGACCGCTGCACTTCCTGCCTCTTCCTACTCTTCCGGATGGCCACTCATCCACTATCCTGAACTCTTACTGCCTGTGGGGTGACCACCTCAGAATGTACGATGCAGGAGACTCTCATCCTCCCGAGTGACTGCAGCTGCCCCTCCAGTTCAAGCAGCTGGAAACTCTTCCTACACACGTGGTCCCCAAGACACATGAAGCTCCCTCATGGTACAGGAATTGCAAGCAACAGGTCTCAGCTGCTCATCCATGATCTAAACGAAATCTCTGTTCCCTCTTTTAGAATCTAGTTAGTGCCTTGTTTGAACTATTAATTTTAATTAATGCCTCAGACCTGCTCTGTGCTAATACTCTTATTAATTCACTTACTGTTACACTCATTCCGATTTAATTTCTTAGCTCCCAGTTTAAATGAATGTCCTACTTCAGAGAGATAAAAAGTGAAATACTCACCAAGCAATCACTTGTCTTTTCTGTGATGTTACACTTTGATTTTTTTCCCTCTTTTCTTGAACCCGTTTGCTCTGACTCCCATTGACTCCCCGCAGCCTCTATTAACTGTGGGTCTTCGGCTCTGCTCCCTATTGGGCTCGTTCGCGCCCTCTGATATAACAGTTTTAAAACCCAGGCTGCTTTGCCCACTAGCTACACCTCGATTTAACTTGTCATCTCTCCTGGATGCATTATGGACAGCCACTGCTTCCCACTCGGGTTACTCAAAAATATGAAAGAAAGACAGACTTGCATTTCTATAGCACCTTTCACAACTCCAGGCTGTCCCAAAACACTATACAGTCAATGACGTACTTTTAAAGTGTAGTTACTGTTTTAATGTAGGGAAACGTGGCAGCCAAAAATGCACACAGCAAGATCCCACAAACAGCCATGTGATAATGACCAGATAATCATTTTTAATAATGTTGGTTGAGGGAAAGATGTTGGCAAAGACACCTGGGAGAACTTTGAAATCATGCTGTGGAAGAACCATGTCACAGTGACTGGTACACTCTGTTGCACCGTAAACCTTTAGCGCAAGCCTTTGGGATTTGGCACGACAGTGGATCTCTAATCCAAGAGCTCCCTTTACCCAATTGCTGCAGAGGGATCAGGGTGGGAGAGTGAAAGTGGGGGAAATATACCTCTATTTAGAAACCAATCTACAACATTATGCCTGGTGAAATTAATATAGTTTTAAATTGTGTGGAAAGATATTTCTTTTTGGCTACAGAATGTCAGTGGGTCTCATTTAATAACATACCCTTTACTCTCCAATCACATTTGCTATTTTTGGCATCAATATGTATTATCTCCCAATAAGAAATTTCACTTAGAATTCACCCACCCACTTAACTAATTATCTGTACGTATCCCACAAGTTCATCCCTCTCCCTGCCCCATCTAATTTCGTTTAATCCACAAACTAAATTTTATCAAATACTTTCATTAATAAACATTGAGAGCAGCAGACAGCCCTGGGGCAGTGCATTGAACTGGAAGTTATAGAATAAGCTAGACAAAATATGTGAGTGGGCAGAACAATGTCAGATTAAACATAGTGCAAACAAGGATAAAGTATTGCATGTGAGAAGGAAAAATAGGACAACACACAGAATCCATGAATGGTGCAGAAACAGCAAAGGTTAAGGTTGAAAGAGACCGAGGAATCTTAGCATCAAAACTCAATATGCCCAACCAATGCAGAACAACAATCAACAAACCCAATAGGATGTTGAATGCTGCAAACAAAAAGTAGAGTACAAGTCACACCGTACCTCGGGCACTGTCTCCAGTTCTGGTCAGACCCACCTCGAGTACTGTGTCCAGTTCTGGTCAGACCCACCTCGAGCACTGTGTCCAGTTCTGGTCAGACCCAACTCGGGCACTGTGTCCAGTTCTGATCAGACCCACCTCGGGCACTGTGTCCAGTTCTGGTCAGACCCACCTCGAGCACCAGTTCTGGTCAGACCCACCTCGAGCACTGTGTCCAGTTCTGGTCAGACCCACCTCGAGCACTGTGTCCAGTTCTGGTCAGACCCACCTCGAGCACTGTGTCCAGTTCTGGTCAGACCCACCTCAGGCACTGTGTCCAGTTCTGGTCAGACTCACCTCGAGCACTGTGTCCAGTTCTGGTCAGACCCACCTCGAGCACTCCAGTTCTGGTCAGACCCACCTCGGGCACTGTGTCCAGTTCTGGTCAGACGCACCTCGAGCACTGTGTCCAGTTCTGGTCAGACCCACCTCGGGCACTCCAGTTCTGGTCAGACCCACCTCGGGCACTGTGTCTAGTTCTCATCAGACCCTCTCGGACACTGTGTCTAGTTCTCATCAGACCCTCTCGGGCACTGTGTCCAGTTCTGGTCGGACCCACCTCGTGCACTGTGTCCAGTTCTGGTCAAACCCACCTCGAGCACTGTGCCCAATTCTGGTCAGACCCAGCTCGAGCTCTGTGTCCAGTTCTGGTCAGACCCACCTCGAGCACTGTCTCCAGTTCTGGTCAGACCCACCTTGAGCACTGTGCCCAGTTCTGGTCGGACCCACCTCGTGCACTGTGTCCAGTTCTGGTCAAACCCACCTCGAGCACTGTGCCCAATTCTGGTCAGACCCACCTCGAGCTCTGTGTCCAGTTCTGGTCAGACCCACCTCGGGCACTATGCCCAGTTCTGGTCAGACCCACCTCGGGCACTGTGCCCAGTTCTGGTCAGACCTACCTTGAGCACTGTGCTCAGGTCTGGTCAGACCCACCTTGAGCACTGTCTCCAGTTCTGGTCAGACCCTCTCGGGCACTGTGTTGCATTCTGGTCAGATCCTCTCGGGCACTGTCCAGATCTGGTCAAACCCACCTCGAGCACTGTGTCCCATTCTGGTCAGACCCACCTCGAGCGCAGTGCCCAGTTCTGATCAGACCCACCTTGAGCACTGTGTGCCATTCTGGTCAGACCCTCTCGAGCACTGTGTCCAGTTCTGGTCAGACCCACCTCGGGCACTGTGTCCAGTTCTGGTCAGACCCACCTCGGGCACTTTGTCCAGTACTGGTCAGACCCACCTCGAGTACTGTCTCCAGTTCTGGTCAGACGCACCTCGAGCACTGTGTCCAGTTCTGGTCAGACCCACCTCGAGCACTGTGTCTAGTTCTGATCAGACCCTCTCGGGCACTGTGTCCAGTTCTGGTCAGACCCACCTCGAGCACTCCAGTTCTGGTCAGACCCACCTCAAGCACTGTGTCCAGTTCTGGTCAGACCCACCTCGGGCACTGTGTCCAGTTCTGGTCAGACCCTCTCGGGCACTGTGTCCAGTTCTGGTCAGACCCACCTCGAGCACTCCAGTTCTGGTCAGACCCACCTCAAGCACTGTGTCCAGTTCTGGTCAGACCCACCTCGAGCACTGTGTCCAGTTCTGGTCAGACCCACCTCGGGCACTGTGTCTAGTTCTGATCAGACCCTCTCGGGCACTGTGTCCAGTTCTGATCAGACCCTCTCGGGCACTGTGTCCCATTCTGGTCAGACCCTCGCGGGCACTGTGTGCAGTTCTGGTCAGACCCACCTTGGGCACTGTGTCCAGTTCTGGACAGACCCACCTCGGGCACTCCAGTTCTGGTCAGACCCACCTCGGGCACTGTGTCCAGTTCTGATCAGACCCTCTCGGGCACTGTGTCCCATTCTGGTCAGACCCTCGCGGGCACTGTGTGCAGTTCTGGTCAGACCCACCTTGGGCACTGTGTCCAGTTCTGGACAGACCCACCTTGGGCACTGTGTCCAGTCCTGGTCAGACCCACCTCGGGCACTGTGTCTAGTTCTGATCAGACCGTCTCGGGCACTGTGTCCAGTTCTGATCAGACCCACCTCGAGCACTGTCTCTAGTTCTGGTCAGACCCTCTCGGGCACTGTGTCCCATTCTGGTCAGACCCTCTCGGGCACTGTGTGCAGTTCTGGTCAGACCCACCTCGGGCACTGTCTCCATTTCTGGTCAGACCCACCTCGGGCACTGTGTCCAGTTCTGATCGGACCCACCTCGAGCACTGTGTCCAGTTCTGGTCGGACCCACCTCGGGCACTTTGTCCAGTTCTGGTCAGACCCACCTCGGGCACTGTGTCCAGTTCTGGTCGGACCCACCTCCAGCACTGTGTCCAGTTCTGGTCGGACCCACCTCGAGCACTGTGTCCAGTTCTGGTCAGACCCACCTCGAGCACTGTCTCCAGTTCTGGTCGGATCCACCTCGAGCACTGTCTCCAGTTCTGGTCGGACCCACCTCGAGCACTGTGTCCAGTTCTGGTCAGACCCACCTCGAGCACTGTCTCCAGTTCTGGTCAGACCCACCTCGAGTACTGTGTCCAGTTCTGGTCAGACCCACCTCGAGTACTGTGTCCAGTTCTGGTCAGACCCACCTCGGGCACTTTGTCCAGTTCTGGTCAGACCCACCTCGGGCACTGAGCCCAGTTCTGGTCAGACCCACCTCAAGCACTTTGTCCAGTTCTGGTCAGACCCACCTCGGGCACTGAGCCCAGTTCTGGTCAGACCCACCTCAAGCACTGTGCCCAGTTCTGGTCAGACCCACCTCGGGCACTGAGCCCAGTTCTGGTCAGACCCACCTCAAGCACTTTGTCCAGTTCTGGTCAGACCCACCTCGGGCACTGAGCCCAGTTCTGGTCAGACCCACCTCAAGCACTGTGTCCAGTTCTGGTCAGACCCACCTCGGGCACAGTGTCCAGTTCCGGTCAGACCCACCTCGGGCACTGTGTCCAGTTCCGGTCAGACCCACCTCGGGCACTGTGTCCAGTTCCGGTCAGACCCACCTCGAGCACTGTGTCCAGTTCCGGTCAGACCCACCTCGAGCACTTTGCCCAGTTCTGGTCAGACCCACCTCAAGCACTTTGTCCAGTTCTGGTCAGACCCACCTCGGGCACTTTGCCCAGTTCTGGTCAGACCCACCTCAAGCACTGTGTCCAGTTCCGGTCAGACCCACCTCGAGCACTTTGCCCAGTTCTGGTCAGACCCACCTCGGGCACTGTGTCCAGTTCCGGTCAGACCCACCTCGAGCACTTTGCCCAGTTCCGGTCAGACCCACCTCGAGCACTTTGCCCAGTTCTGGTCAGACCCACCTCACGCACTGTGTCCAGTTCCGGTCAGACCCACCTCGGGCACTGTGTCCAGTTCTGGTCAGGCCCACCTCGAGCACTTTGCCCAGTTCTGGTCAGACCCACCTCAAGCACTGTGTCCAGTTCCGGTCAGACCCACCTCGAGCACTTTGCCCAGTTCTGGTCAGACCCACCACGAGCACTGTGTCCAGTTCCGGTCAGACCCACCTCGAGCACTTTGCCCAGTTCTGGTCAGACCCACCACGAGCACTGTGTCCAGTTCTGGTCAGACCCACCTCGAGCACTTTGCCCAGTTCTGGTCAGACCCACCTCGGGCACTGTGTCCAGTTCTGGTCAGACCCACCTCGAGCACTGTGTCCAGTTCTGGTCAAACCCACCTCGAGCACTGTGCCCAGTTCTGGTCAGACCCACCTCGAGCACTTTGCCCAGTTCTGGTCAGACCCACCTCGGGCACTGTGTCCAGTTCTGGTCAGACCCACCTCGGGCACTGTGTCCAGTTCCGGTCAGACCCACCTCGAGCACTGTGTCCAGTTCTGGTCAGACCCACCTCGGGCACAGTGTCCAGTTCTGGTCAGACCCACCTCGGGCACTGTGTCCAGTTCTGGTCAGACCCACCTCGAGCACTGTGTCCAGTTCCGGTCAGACCCACCTCGAGCACTGTGTCCAGTTATGGTCAGACCCACCTCGGGCACAGTGTCCAGTTCTGGTCAGACCCACCTCGAGTACTGTGTCCAGTTCTGGTCAGACCCACCTCGAACACTGTGTCCAGTTATGGTCAGACCCACCTCGGGCACAGTGTCCAGTTCTGGTCAGACCCACCTCGAGCACTGTGTCCAGTTATGGTCAGACCCACCACGAGCACTGTGTCCAGTTCCGGTCAGACCCACCTCGAGCACTGTGTCCAGTTCCGGTCAGACCCACCTCGAGCACTGTGTCCAGTTATGGTCAGACCCAACTCGAGCACTGTGTCCAGTTCTGGTCAGACCCACCTCGAGCACTGTGTCCAGTTCCGGTCAGACCCACCTCGAGCACTGTGTCCAGTTCCGGTCAGACCCACCTCGAGCACTGTGCCCAGTTCTGGTCAGACCCACCTCGGGCACTGTGTGCAGTTCCGGTCAGACCCACCTCGAGCACTGTGTCCAGTTCCGGTCAGACCCACCTCGAGCACTGTGTCCAGTTCCGGTCAGACCCACCTCGAGCACTGTGCCCAGTTCTGGTCAGACCCACCTCGAGCACTGTGCCCAGTTCTGGTCAGACCCACCTCGAGCACTGTGTCCAGTTCCGGTCAGACCCACCTCGAGCACTGTGTCCAGTTATGGTCAGACCCAACTCGAGCACTGTGTCCAGTTCTGGTCAGACCCAACTCGAGCACTGTGTCCAGTTCCGGTCAGACCCACCTCGAGCACTGTGTCCAGTTCTGGTCAGACCCACCTCGAGCACTGTGTCCAGTTATGGTCAGACCCACCTCGGGCACAGTGTCCAGTTCTGGTCAGACCCACCTCGAGCACTGTGTCCAGTTATGGTCAGATCCACCTCAAGCACTGTGTCCAGTTCTGGTCAGACCCACCTCGAGCACTGTGTCCAGTTATGGTCAGACCCACCTCGGGCACAGTGTCCAGTCCTGGTCAGACCCACCTCGGGCACAGTGTCCAGTCCTGGTCAGACCCACCTCGGGCTCAGTGTCCAGTCCTGGTCAGACCCACCTCAGGCACAGTGTCCAGTTCTGGTCAGACCCACCTCGAGCACTGTGTCCAGTTATGGTCAGACCCACCTCGGGCACAGTGTCCAGTCCTGGTCAGACCCACCTCGGGCTCAGTGTCCAGTCCTGGTCTGACCCACCTCGGGCACAGTGTCCAGTCCTGGTCAGACCCACCTCGGGCTCAGTGTCCAGTCCTGGTCTGACCCACCTCGGGCACAGTGTCCAGTTCTGGTCAGACCCACCTCGAGCACAGTGTCCAGTCCTGGTCAGACCCACCTCGGGCTCAGTGTCCAGTCCTGGTCTGACCCACCTCGGGCACAGTGTCCAGTCCTGGTCAGACCCACCTCGGGCTCAGTGTCCAGTCCTGGTCTGACCCACCTCGGGCACAGTGTCCAGTCCTGGTCAGACCCACCTCGGGCACAGTGTCCAGTCCAGGTCAGACCCACATCGAGCACTGTGTCCAGTTCTGGTCTGACCCACCTCGGGCACAGTGTCCAGTCCTGGTCAGACCCACTTCGAGCACTGTGTCCAGTCCTGGTCAGACCCGCCTCGAGCACTGTGTCCAGTCCTGGTCAGACCCACCTCGGGCACAGTGTCCAGTCCTGGTCAGACCCACCTCGAGCACTGTGTCCAGTTCTGGTCTGACCCACCTCGGGCACAGTGTCCAGTCCTGGTCAGACCCACTTCGAGCACTGTGTCCAGTCCTGGTCAGACCCGCCTCGAGCACTGTGTCCAGTCCTGGTCAGACCCACCTCGGGCACAGTGTCCAGTTCTGGTCAGACCCACCTCGGGCACAGTGTCCAGTCCTGGTCAGACCCACCTCGAGCACTGTGTCCAGTCCTGGTCAGACCCACCTCGGGCACAGTGTCCAGTTCTGGTCAGACCCACCTCGGGCACAGTGTCCAGTCCTGGTCAGACCCACCTCGGGCACTGTCCCCAGTTATGGTCAGACCCACCTCGGGCACAGTGTCCAGTTCTGGTCAGACCCTCCTCGGGCTCAGTGTCCAGTTCTGGTCAGACCCACCTCGGGCTCAGTGTCCAGTTCTGGTCAGACCCACCTCGAGCACTGTGTCCAGTTATGGTCAGACCCACCTCGAGCACTGTGTCCAGTTATGGTCAGACCCACCTCGAGCACTGTGTCCAGTTATGGTCAGACCCAACTCGAGCACTGTGTCCAGTTATGGTCAGATCCACCTCGGGCACAGTGTCCAGTCCTGGTCAGACCCACCTCGGGCTCAGTGTCCAGTCCTGGTCAGACCCACCTCGGGCACAGTGTCCAGTCCTGGTCAGACCCACCTCGGGCACAGTGTCCAGTCCTGGTCAGACCCACCTCGGGCACAGTGTCCAGTCCTGGTCAGACCCACCTCGGGCACTGTGTCCAGTCCTGGTCAGACCCACCTCGAGCACTGTGTCCAGTTCTGGTCAGACCCACCTCGGGCACAGTGTCCAGTCCTGGTCAGACCCACCTCGAGCACTGTGTCCAGTCCTGGTCAGACCCACCTCGGGCACAGTGTCCAGTCCTGGTCAGACCCACCTCGGGCACTGTGTCCAGTTCTGGTCAGACCCACCTCGAGCACTGTGTCCGGTCCTGGTCAGACCCACCTCGAGCACTGTGTCCAGTCCTGGTCAGACCCACCTCGGGCACAGTGTCCAGTCCTGGTCAGACCCACTTCGAGCACTGTGTCCAGTCCTGGTCAGACCCACCTCGGGCACAGTGTCCAGTCCTGGTCAGACCCACCTCGGGCACTGTCTCCAGTTATGGTCAGACCCACCTCGGGCACAGTGTCCAGTCCTGGTCAGACCCACCTCGGGCACTGTCTCCAGTTCTGGTCAGACCCACCTCGGGCATTGTGCCCAGTTCTGGTCAGACTCACCTCGGGCACAGTGTCCAGTCCTGGTCAGACCCACCTCGGGCACTGTCTCCAGTTATGGTCAGACCCACCTCGGGCACAGTGTCCAGTTCTGGTCAGACCCACCTCGGGCACAGTGTCCAGTTCTGGTCAGACCCACCTCGGGCACAGTGTCCAGTTCTGTTTGACGGAATCGTGGAAAGGGTACTTTATTCTAACTCATGCTTTCCCTGTCCTGGGAATGTTTGATGGGAAGGTGTAGAGGGAGTTTTACTCTGTAGATGATTTGTGATGCAGCGTTCGCCCTTTTCAAGTCATAGACCATTCGGCCATCATGTCCGTGCTGGCTTTCTGTAGAGCAGTCGAGTCATTCCCGTTCCATTGCTCTATCCCCACAGTCCTGCAAGTTTATTTCCTTCAAATGCCCATCAATTTCCATTTGAAATCATTCATTGTCTCCACTTCCACCAGCTTGCAAGCAACGATTTCCAGCCAATTATCATTTGCTGCATAAAAAAGTTCTTCCTCGCATCCTCCCTTCAGCTTTTGCCTAAAACCTTCAATCTGTGTCCCCTAGTCTTTGTACCGTCAGCTAATGGGAGCAGCTTTTCTTTGTCTACCTTATCTAAACCTGTCATAATCTTGTACACCCCTATCAAACCTCCCCTCAATCTCCTTTGCTCCAAGGAGAACAAACCCAGCTTCTCCAACCTAACCTTGTAGCTAAAATCCCCCATCCCTGGAACCATTCTGGTAAATCTCCTCTGTACCCTCTCAAGGACCCTCACATCCTTCCTGAAGTGTGGTGACCAGAACTGGACACAATACTCCAGTTGGGGCCAAACCAGAGCTTTATAAAGGTTCAGCATAACCTCTCTGCTTTTGTATTCAATACCTCTATTTATGAAGTCCAAAATCCCATTTACTTTGCTAACTACTCTCTCAATGTGTCCTGCCACCTTCAATGATCAATGCACATGAACCCCCAGGTCCCTCTGTGCCTGCACACTCTTTACAACTGTGCCATTAAGTCTATATTGCCTCTCCCTATCCCTTCTGCCAAATGCATCATCTCACACTTGTCTGTATTAAACTCCATCTGCCACTTGTCTGCCTATTTTGCTAGTCTATGGCCTATTGCAGTTGATTGGTATCATCCTCACTGTTTGCCACACCTCCAAGTTTGGTAACACCAGCAAATTTTGAAATTTACTCTACAATCCAATATCCAAGTCATTTAAATATACAGAAAAGTGGTCCCAGGGGAACACCACTGTCTACCATCCCCCAGTTTGAAATACAACCATTTATCATGACTCACCGTTTTCTGTCCTTAAGGCAATTTTTTTATCCAGAGTTACACTGCCCCTCCTATTCCATGAGCCTCAATTTTGTTAACAAGCCCTTTATGTGGTACCTTGTCAAACAATTCTTTAAAATACATATCGACAACATCAATCGCATTCCCTTCATGAACTTGCTCTGTTGCTTCATTAAAAAAATCAATTATTTGAGTATTGGATGGCTTGGGGGTGGTGGGAGGGGTCACTGTTTATCCCTGTGTTGGACGGTTTGTGGGTGCTGAATGGTTTGGGGAGAATTTTTGGGTGTCATATGGTGTGGGGGTGGGTGTACTGGATAGTTTGGAGTGAGTTTATGCCTGTGTTGGATAGTTTGGGGTGAGTTTATGTCTGTGTTGGATAGTTTGGAGTGAATTTATGTCTGTGTTGGATAGTTTGGAGTGAGTTTATGCCTGTGTTGGATAGTTTGGGGTGAGTTTATGCCTGTGTTGGATAGTTTGGAGTGAGTTTATGCCTGTGTTGGATAGTTTGGGGTGAGTTTATGTCTGTGTTGGATAGTTTGGGGTGAGTTTATGTCTGTGTTGGATAGTTTGGAGTGAGTTTATGCCTGTGTTGGATAGTTTGGGGTGAGTTTATGCCTGTGTTGGATAGTCTGGGGTGAGTTTATGCCTGTGTTGGATAGTTTGGGGTGAGTTTATGTCTGTGTTGGATAGTTTGGGGTGAGTTTATGTCTGTGTTGGATAGTTTGGAGTGAGTTTATGCCTGTGTTGGATAGTTTGGGGTGAGTTTATGCCTGTGTTGGATAGTTTGGGGTGAGTTTATGTCTGTGTTGGATAGTTTGTCGTGGGTTTATGTCTGTGTTGGATAGTTTGGAGTGAGTTTATGCCTGTGTTGGATAGTTTGGAGTGAGTTTATGCCTGTGTTGGATAGTTTGGGGTGAGTTTATGCCTGTGTTGGATAGTTTGGGGTGAGTTTATGCCTGTGTTGGATAGTTTGGAGTGAGTTTATGCCTGTGTTGGATAGTTTGGGGTGAGTTTATGTCTGTGTTGGATAGTTTGGGGTGAGTTTATGCCTGTGTTGGATAGTTTGGAGTGAGTTTATGCCTGTGTTGGATAGTTTGTCGTGGGTTTATGTCTGTGTTGGATAGTTTGGGGTGAGTTTATGTCTGTGTTGGATAGTTTGTCGTGGGTTTATGTCTGTGTTGGATAGTTTGGGGTGAGTTTATGTCTGTGTTGGATAGTTTGGGGTGAGTTTATGTCTGTGTTGGATAGTTTGGGGTGAGTTTATGTCTGTGTTGGATAGTCTGGGGTGAGTTTATGTCTGTGTTGGATAGTTTGGGGTGAGTTTATGTCTGTGTTGGATAGTCTGGGGTGAGTTTATGTCTGTGTTGGATAGTTTGGGGTGAGTTTATGTCTGTGTTGGATAGTCTGGGGTGAGTTTATGTCTGTGTTGGATAGTCTGGGGTGAGTTTATGTCTGTGTTGGATAGTTTGGGGTGAGTTTATGTCTGTGTTGGATAGTCTGGGGTGAGTTTATGTCTGTGTTGGATAGTCTGGGGTGAGTTTATGTCTGTGTTGGATAGTTTGTGGTGAGTTTATGTCTGTGTTGGATAGTCTGGGGTGAGTTTATGTCTGTGTTGGATAGTTTGGGGTGAGTTTATGTCTGTGTTGGATAGTTTGGGGTGAGTTTAGGTCTGTGTTGCGTGCTTTAGGGTTGGTTTATGCCTCTGTTGGATAGTTTGGGATGAGTTTAGGTCTGTGTTGCGTGCTTTAGGGTTGGTTTATGCCTCTGTTGGATAGTTTGGGATGAGTTTATGCTTGTTTTTGATGGTTTGTGGTGAGTTTATGTCTGTGTTGGATAGTCTGGGGTGAGTTTACGCCTGTGTTGGATGGTTTGTGGGTTGTTTTATGCCTGTATGGGATGGTTGGGACGAGTATGCCGAGGTTTGAATTTGATGGGTTTAGGGGAGGGTTTAACTGTGTGTTGAATGGTCTCTGGGTTGGTTTGTGGGTGTGCGCTGGGCCCGTCCCCGCCGTCGCGGCTCTGGGCGGAGTTTGCGCCAGTCACGTATCTCTGCGGCATCACAATCGCTGTATTAAACCGGAGGCGGAGCGTAGAAAACCGCATTCAGGACTAATCCAGCTGGGGACACAGCAGAATCGGAGCTGGAGTGAGAAAGAAAGAGAAGACGGAGTCGTGTTCGGTGAGAAGCAGAGTGAAGGGTTAGAGGGGTTTGTATTTGTATTTGGTCCAGGTCTGCAAATGGCCTTAAATAGAATTAATTACAGACAGTAAAGCCTGCGCTTCAGTCTGGATTGGTTTCAATGAGACTTTTAATCACTTGCTGTTTCATTTACAATTGTAGGAAGGGGATGACTTTAAAATGATTTGTTTTGGTGGCCGTGAGTCTGCGGTTAGTGTTTTAACTGAATGTTTAACTTAAATTATTTTAAAATTTTCTTGCTTGCGAATCTTGACTTTCAATAAGGTTGAAACTGAGTCGGCCATTGGACAGCGACACAGACAGACCAGCAGACAACCGAACCCACCACTCACACTCAAATGGCCCACATTATATCTACACACCTTTGCGCAACATCATTTATTAGATATTAGCAGAGTGAATGATACACAGTAAACTCAGACCAGTGCTCATTGGATGTGATGTCCATGTGGCAACGAGGTCAACCTCACCTGCGCAAGCCTTGGCATCAAACACTCTCAGGACAGGGTTAGATACAGAGTAAAGCTCCCTCTACACTGTCTTCATCAAACACTCCCAGGACAGGTACAGTACGGGGTTAGATACAGAGTAAAGCTCCCTCTACACTGTCCCCATCAAACACTCCCAGGACAGGTACAGTACGGGGTTAGATACAGAGTAAAGCTCCCTCTACACTGTCCCCATCAAACACTCCCAGGACAGGTACAGCACGGGGTTAGATACAGAGTAAAGCTCCCTCTACACTGTCCCCATCAAACACTCCCAGGACAGGTACAGTACAGGGTTAGATACAGAGTAAAGCTCCCTCTACACTGTCCCCATCAAACACTCCCAGGACAGGTAGAGTACGGGGTTAGATACAGAGTAAAGCTCCCTCCACACTGTCTTCATCAAACACTCCCAGGACAGGTACAGTACGGGGTTAGATACAGAGTAAAGCTCCCTCTACACTGTCCCCATTAAACACTCCCAGGACAGGTACAGCACGGGGTTGAAAAAAAAACGGGGTTAGATACAGAGTACAGTGTCTTGAATAAGTTGTATTATCTCCCCTCCAATTGCAGAGTGTGCCTCCCTATTGCCCCAGACAGTTCAATTTCCCAAGATGTTGGGATTTTCCCAAATCCTTGTGGCTTGCCTGAGAATTATTTGACAATTGTTGATTGAGGGATGTGTTGTGTGAAGTGTGGACATTTCTTCAAACTCACTTGGTTTAAGGAACCTAAATGTCTGCTTGTTAATGTTTCCTCATCTATACTAGATGTGGAGATGACCTGTAGGGAAATCTTGTGCAAATTGAATTTGTTGCACTGAGTAATTTATCTTTGCCCTTGCTTTGTTGTTGCTGATGGACTGAAGTTCCAAATGCCCAGATAGCATGTTGCTGATTTCACTTCATGACCTTGAGAGTCAGTGAAGATGAAATGTGTGATTAAAGCCCGCATCAGCACTTCTGGCATCTGAACCACAAGGATATTGCAGTCACCTGCATAGCAGTCGCAATAGGGGAGGGAGTAGCCGGGTTCTGACACATGCTGTGCCAAAATGCCCTTTTCATTTAATGCGGTCACCCCAGGATCTCCGTGAAGTTGAATAGTGTTGGGGTATTTGCATAGTAAATATTGGGCCAGATATCTCACAGGAATGTGGGAAATATGTAATAAAGAGACATCACAGGCTGTTGGCCTGCCCCAGAATTGTTAAAATATTATTGCTCACTCTCCAGTTATTCTCTCTGCCAAATATCCAGTTGTTCAATATAATTGGGCTTTCCACAGTTGCTTTGTAGAGCTTCACTATGTCCAATCTATTATTACTTCAGGTTATCTGTACACAGTAGAAGCTCAAATACCTTGAGGTCTTGTATATTCATACTGTAGTAGGGTAACAAACTGTCCAGTCCTTCCAGGGAACTAGACCAGGCTTTGCATAGGCTTATCTCTCTGGCTACCCAAAGAAGATCTTGCTTGTTGCTTTTCGACAGCTGCCCACTGTGCTAATAGTTTCGGTGAGTTTCCCACTAACTGTATTGGTGTCAGCCATGGCTCAATGGGTAGCAGTCTTTTTGCTGAGTCAGAAAGTTGTACGTTGAAGTCCCATGGCGGAGACGTGAGCACATAATCCAGGCTGACACACCAGTGCATTCCTGAGAGCATGCTGTGTTACTGGAGGGCAGTCCTGAGGGTGTGCAGCACAGCTGAAGGTGCTGTCTTTCAGATAAGACTCTTTCAACTGAGAGTCCATCTGTCTTCTGAGGTTGATGTAAAAGACATAAAGGACAAGAGCAGGGATCCTCCCTCATGTCCTGGCCACTAAGTATATCTCGACCGCTAAAACAGATTATCTGGTCAGTACTATACTGTTGTTTGTGGGACCAATTGGCTGCCATGTTTTCTACATTACAACAGTGACTATCGTTCAAAACTACTAACTATTATTCATTTCAAAACTACTTAATTGGTTATAAAGTGTTTTGGGATGTCAATCGTGAAAGGAGTTGTAAAAATGAAAGTCTTTCTCTTCTGTTTAGCTTATATTTTTCTTCTATCACATCAGTTTGTATTTATTCGTTTAAACAATGTCTGTCATTTGTCAGACCCAATTTTCTAATCCCATAGTATTTTTGCTATTCCAGATTTGCAACACCCCTTCCCTTCCCCTTCACAGGCTTGGTATTCGCAAACTCAGCTAATTTCCAACCACTTGTGTACACTAAGTAACAATGGACAAGAGCTGGTTTTCCCTGAGGGTCTCCAGGCCTGATAGCCACCTCACTGCATGCTGATATAGCTCCATGTACACATGCCCATTGTCTTCTCTGATTCATACAGAAACTTCCTTTTTATCCCCCCCGCCCCTTTCTCGACCCTTTTTATCCCCCCCTGCCCCTTTCTCAACCCTTTTTATCCCCCCCTGCCCCTTTCTCAACCCTTTTTATCCCCCCTGCCCCTTTCTCGACCCTTTTTATCCCCCCTGCCCCTTTCTCGACCCTTTTTATCCCCCCCGCCCCTATACTTTCTGACTTTGTAGAACAATGTGGCGTTGTTCAAATTTAACATTAGATTGTATCTGGAGAGTGTTTGAGCTGTGTAACACCAGGGTGAGATCCTGGTGGGTATAGATCTGTTGCTGGTGGTGTGGGTGATTTGAGGGGATAAACTGTGGGAATGATATGGAACTGGTTAATTTGGTCTGTGCCAAGTTAGCTGCTCTCAGCCAGTTGGCCATTGTGCCCTAAGCTAATGAAAGGGTAAACATCAGTCACTGTTTTTGCTTTTGTTGGGTTGAACAAGAACAAAGAACAAAGAACAAAGATAATTACAGCACAGGAACAGGCCCTTCGGCCCTCCAAGCCTGCGCCGATCCAGATCCTCTCTCTAAACATGTCGCCTATTTTCTAAGGTTCTGTATCTCTTTTCTTCCTGCCCATTCATGTATCTGTCTAGATACATCTTAAAAGACTCCATCGTGCCCGCATCTACCACCTCCGCTGGCAATGCGTTCCAGGTGCCCACCACCCTCTGCGTAAAGAACTTTCCACGCATATCCCCCCTAAACTTTTCCCCTTTCACTTTGAACTCGTGTCCTCTAGTAATTGAAACCCCCACTCTGGGAAAAAGCCTCTTGCTATCCACCCTGTCTATACCTCTCATGATTTTGTACACCTCAATCAGGTCCCCCCTCAACCTCCGTCTTTCTAATGAAAATAATCCTAATCTGCTCAACCTCTCTTCATAGCTAGCGCCCTCCATACCAGGCAACATCCTGGTGAACCTCCTCTGCACCCTCTCCAAAGCATCCACATCCTTTTGATAATGTGGCGACCAGAACTGTACGCAGTATTCCAAATGTGGCCGAACCAAAGTCCTATACAACTGTAACATGACCTGCCAACTCTTGTACTCAATGCCCCGTCCGATGAAGGAAAGCATGCCGTATGCCTTCTTGACCACTCTATTTACCTGCGTTGCCACCTTCAGGGAACAGTGGACCTGAACACCCAAATCTCTCTGGACATCAATTTTCCCCAGGACTTTTCCATTTACTGTATAGTTCACTCTTGAATTGGATCTTCCAAAATGCATCACCTCGCATTTGCCCTGATTGAACTCCATCTGCCATTTCTCTGCCCAACTCTCCAATCTATCTATATTCTGCTGTATTCTCTGACAGTCCCCTTCACTATCTGCTACTCCACCAATCTTAGTGTCGTCTGCAAATTTGCTAATCAGTCCACCTATACTTTCCTCCAAATCATTAATGTATATCACAAACAACAGTGGTCCCAGCACGGATCCCTGTGGAACACCACTGGTCACACGTCTCCATTTTGAGAAACTCCCTTCTACTGCTACTCTCTGTCTCCTGTTGCCCAGCCAGTTCTTTATCCATCTAGCTAGTACACCTTGGACCCCAAGCGCCTTCACTTTCTCCATCAGCCTGCCATGGGGAACCTTATCAAACGCCTTACTGAAGTCCATGTATATGACATCGACAGCCCTTCCCTCATCAATCAACTTTGTCACTTCCTCAAAGAATTCTATTAAGTTGGTAAGACATGACCTTCCCTGCACAAAACCATGTTGCCTATCACTGATGAGCCCATTTTCTTCCAAATGGGAATAGATCCTATCCCTCAGTATCTTCTCCAGCAGCTTCCCTACCACTGACGTCAGGCTCACCGGTCTATAATTACCTGGATTATCCCTGCTACCCTTCTTAAACAAGGGGACAACATTAGCAATTCTCCAGTCCTCCGGGACCTCACCTGTGTTTAAGGATGCTGCAAAGATATCTGTTAAGGCCCCAGCTATTTCCTCTCTCGCTTCCCTCAGTAACCTGGGATAGATCCCATCCGGACCTGGGGACTTGTCCACCTTAATGCCCTTTAGAATACCCAACACTTCCTCCCTCCTTATGCCGACTTGACCTAGAGTAATCAAACATCTGTTCCTAACCTCAACATCCGTCATGTCCCTCTCCTCGGTGAATACCGATGCAAAGTACTCGTTTAGAATCTCACCCATTTTCTCTGAGTCCAAGCATAACATTCCTCCTTTGTCCTTTAGTGGGCCAATCCTTTCTCTAGTTACCCTCTTTCTCCTTATATATGAATAAAAGGCTTTGGGATTTTCCTTAACCCTGTTTGCTAAAGATATTTCATGACCCCTTTTAGCCCTCTTAATTCCTCGTTTCAGATTGGTCCTACATTCCCGATATTCTTTCAAAGCTTCGTCTTTCATCAGCCGCCTAGACCTTATGTATGCTTCCTTTTTCCTCTTAGCTAGTCTCACAATTTCACCTGTCATCCATGGTTCCCTAATCTTGCCATTTCTATCCCTCATTTTCACAGGAACATGTCTCTCCTTCACGCTAATCAACCTCTCTTTAAAAGCCTCCCACATATCACATGTGGATTTACCTTCAAACAGCTGCTCCCAATCTACATTTCCCAGCTCCTGCCGAATTTTTGTGTAGTTGGCCTTCCCCCAATTTAGCACTCTCCCTTTTGGACCACTCTCGTCTTTGTCCATGAGTATTTTAAAGCTTACGGAATTGTGATCACTATTCCCAAAGTAGTCCCCTACTGAAACTTCAACAACCTGGCCGGGCTCATTCCCCAATACCAGGTCCAGTATGGCCCCTTCCCGAGTTGGACTATTTACATACTGCTCTAGAAAACCCTCCTGGATGCTCCTTACAAATTCTGCTCCATCTGGACCTCTAACACTAAGCGAATCCCAGTCAATGTTGGGAAAATTAAAATCTCCTATCACCACCACCACCCTGTTGCTCCTACATCTTTCCATAATCTGTTTACATATTTGTACCTCTATCTCACGCTCGCTGTTGGGAGGCCTGTAGTACAGCCCCAACATTGTTACCGCACCCTTCCTATTTCTGAGTTCTGCCCATATTGCCTCACTGCTCGAGTCCTCCATAGTGCCCTCCTTCAGCACAGCTGTGATATCCTCTTTGACCAGTAATGCAACTCCTCCACCCCTTTTACCTCCCTCTCTATCCCGCCTGAAGCATCGATATCCTGGGATATTTAGTTGCCAATCATGCCCTTCCCTCAACCAAGTCTCAGTAATAGCAATAACAGTCTCAGTAATAGCAAATGGGTTCAGCTGTAACACCCTCCCCACTCCAACTGTCCAACAGCTTGCTGATACCCACTGTACTGACTCCTGGGCTGGAATTTTACACCACCCCAGCAAGCCGGATGGTGGCAGGGAGGTGGTGTAAAATAGAGCAGGCGGCTCTCCTGACCTGCTTTTGGGGGGCGGGGGGGGGGGGGGGGGGTGGGGAAAGAGAGGTGAAAAACAGCCCGTCTGCCCCAGGCCAATCAAGGCTCTTAAGTGGCCACTTAACGGCCACGTAAGGGCCTTCGCCTGCCTCCATGTGGATTTTACACATGGCAAGCAGGCGTCCTGGAGCCGGGAAAAGCCACCTGGGCGAACTAGGCGGAGGGGGCGGCCTGATGATCGGGCATAGGGTGCCCATGGAGGGCCGCCCCCCACTACTCTAACACTCTTCCTTCCTCACCCCCCCCCCCCCACCTCCATCCGACCACCCTTGCCTCGCTGGGGCTCGACCGATTACCTCCGGTGAGGCAACCAAAACTTACCTTAACTCCCAGCTCCATGTCTTCTGCTGCGGTCGGCTGGGCTGCAGTCCCTGTAGTGGCCACCGCTCCCGGTGGCGCTGCTGGGACTAAGCTGCCAGCCATCTGATTGGCTGGCAGCTAAATGAGGCAGGACTTCCTCCCTCAAGCGGGTGGAAGTCCCGCCTTGGAACAATTAAAGTATGAGGACCCGTAAAATACGGAACGGATCCCCAGGCAAAGTGGAAGCGGCTTTGCCACCAACCTTTCAGTCGGTGGCCAGCTCTTGTCTGCCCAGCGTAAAATCCCGGCCCTGTACTTTGGCCACTGGGCTAGGTACAAGTGTGCACCTGTTATTCTTTAGTTTAGATTTAGAGATCCAGCACTGAAACAGGCCCTTTGGCCCACCGAGTCTGTGCTGATCATCAACCACCCATTTATACTAATCCTACACTAATCCTGTATTCCTACCACATCCCCACCTGTCCCTATATTTCCCTACCACCTACCTATTTTTTCTTTTGGGCCTCCTTATCTTGAGAGACAATGGATAAGCGCCTGGAGGTGGTCAGTGGTTTGTGAAGCAGCGCCTGGAGTGGCTATAAAGGCCAATTCTGGAGTGACAGGCTCTTCCACAGGTGCTGCAGAGAAATTTGTTTGTTGGGGCTGTTGCACAGTTGGCTCTCCCCTTGCGCCTCTGTCTTTTTTCCTGCCAACTACTAAGTCTCTTCGACTCGCCACAATTTAGCCCTGTACTAGTGACAATTTATAATGGCCAATTTACCTACCAACCTGCAAGTCTTTTGGCTTGTGGGAGGAAACCGGAGCACCCGGGGAAAACCCACGCAGACACAGGGAGAACTTGCAAACTCCACACAGGCATTACCCAGAATTGAACCCGGGTCGCTGGAGCTGTGAGGCTGCAGTGCTAACCACTGCGCCACTGTGCCGCCCTATCTCAGCAATGCTATCAAAAAAGGGAAAAGTAGGAGGGGAGGGTAAGAGGAAATGCAAATTGTCCTTGTTTACTTGGTGTTTTTCTTTCCCTAAGGTTCCCTCTTGCCCTAGTCCTGAACTTGCATCTTTATCTAGTTTCTCTTAACTCATCTCATGACCTCTCTAAGCTCATCTTGTCCAAGACAACAATGACTTGTATTTATATAGTGCCGTTAATGTAACGTCCCAAGGCACTTCACCGGAGCATTATAAAAAAATGTTTGACACTGAGATACAGGAAGAGATATCCGAGCAGCTGACCAAAAGCTTGGACAAAGAGGTAGATTTTTAAGAAGATTTTTAAAGGAGGAAAGATAGGTAGAGAGACAGTGGAATTTAGGGAGGGAATTACAAAGCTTAGGGCCTAGGCACTGAAAGATGCTGACGAGGCCGGAATTGGAGAAATGCAGGTCTCTCGGAGGGTTGTGGAGCTGGAGGAGATTACAGTGATAGGGAGAGGGTGAGGCCAATGGTGGGATTTGAAAACAAGGATGAGAATTTTAAAATCAAGATGTTGCTTGACCAGGAGCCAATGGAGGTCACCAAGCACAGGGGTGATGGGTGAATGGGACTTGGTCTAAGTTAGGACACGGGCAGCAGTGTTTTGGATGATTTCAAGTTTACGGAGGGTAGAATGTAGGAGGCCAGCCAGGAATGCATCAGAGTAGGCAAGTCTAGAGATAACAATGGCATGGATGAGGGTTTCAGCAGCAGATGGGCAGAGGTGCATTTGGGTGATGTTACTGAGGTGGAAATAGGCAGTCTTAGTGATGGTGGGCATATGTAGTCAGAAGCTCACCTCAGGGTCACTTCAAACTGTTGCCAGAGATCCACCACCTGCTTCCTTGATCTGACTGCTACCAAATTGTTGACCACCCAACTTTCCTTCCTGGCCCCAATGTTAGTTAATATTGTTAATGGTTCCTTCTCCTCAGGTACTGTCCCTCGCCCCTTCAAATTGGCCATCATCACCTCCTCAAAATAACCCACCCTTGGCCCATGTCCTTGTAAACTACCAGTCTACCTCCAACCTCTTTACCCCTCAAATCCTTGAATGTGCTGTCACCTCTGAAATCTGTGCCCATTTTCCTCGCAACTCCATGTTTGAATCGTTCCAATCTGATTTCCGCCCCTGTCACAGTACTAAAATGGCCTTTAAAGTGACAAATGACATCCTCTGTTACTGTGATCATGGTAAACTATCCCTCCTTGACCTATCAGAAACTTTTGATGCCATTAATTGTACCATCCTCCTCTGTTGTTCAGCTGGGTGGGACTGCACTTACCTGATTCCATTCTTATCTATTCGTTCATAGCCAGAGAATCACCTGCAGTGGCTTCCCCTATCTGCTCCCATGCCATCACCTCTGGGCTCCACCAAGGATTATCCTTGTCCCTCTCCTATCTCCCATCATCTGAAAACAGGTTTGGTTCCACCTGTACACTGATGACTCCCAGTTCTATCTCTCCGCCACCTCTTTTGACCCCTCTACTGTGTCTAATTTATCAAACTGCTTGTCGAACATCCACTAATGGATGAGCAGAAATTTCCTCCAAATAAATATTGGGAAGATCAAAGCAATTTTTTTCAGTCCCCAACACAAACTCCGTTCCCTAGACCCGGACTCCATCCCTCTCCCTGGCGACTGTACAAAGCTGAACCAGACTGTTCACAACCTCCCTGTCCTACTTGACCATGAGCTGAGCTTCTGACCCGATACTCTCTCCATCACCAGCTCTCTACTTCCACCTCCTGTAATATCACCCGACTCCACTTCTGCCTCCGCTCACCTGCTGCTGAAACCCTCATCCATGCCTTCGTTACCTTCAGACTTGACAATTCCAATGTTCTCCTGACTGGTCTTCCATCTTCCACTCTCCATACATTTGAGCTCATCCAAAACTCTGCTGTCCAAATCCTAACTCACACCAAGTCCCGTTCACCCATCACCCCTGTGCTTATTGACCCATATTTGCTTCCGGTTTGGCAATACCTCGATTTTTAAAATTATCATCCTTGTTTTCAAATCACTCTATGGCCTATCTCTGTAACCACCTCTGACCCTAGCCGCGATCTCTGGGCTCTTGCGCACCCTAATTTTAATCGCTGCACCACTGGCTGCTGTTCATTCGGCTTCCTAGGCCCTAGGCTCTGTAATTCCCTCCTAAACTTCTCCACCCCTCTCTCTCTCCTGCTTGCAGGATGCTCCTTAAAACCTGACACTTTGACCAAACTTTTGGTCACCTGTCCTAATATAACTTTGTGTCTCAGTGTTGAAGTGCCTTGGGATATTCTACTAAATTTAAGGGAACTATATAAGTGCCAGTTGTTGATCATTTGGTGCGATGATTTGTGGCAACTTGCGTTTGGCCCAGATAGATCCCTTTTTTCTCTCTTCCCTCTATTTCCTTGACTCTTAAACCATGTTGGGTTACTTCATTCTCTTCGCCCTGCTTCTGAATCTGAGAGCTGTGCTTCATGAGGGTTTAGCTGATCAGCAACAGAATGCCAGTAATCAGCGACAAACCTGTTTTGCAGGAGAAAGGTAAAATGTCTGCCTCTGAGCATCTCTGAGAAAATGGTATACTGTGTATGCTGGCTGCCTGCTGAGAGTGGTGATCCTTTATTAATGAGGGAGATTTCAGTTACACAGTTCTATGCTTGAGCCTTTGCCAGCCAGGACTGTGGTGACTGGGAAGGGAACCAGAGACAATAAATTTAAATGAGTGTGATGGGTGCTGAGAAAATTCCTTTGTCCAGGGGCTGTGAGATTGCAACAGGAACCAAGCTTCACAGCCAGGATATAAATAAAATTCAAACTTCTGCTAAAATAAACCCCTTCCAAATCCATTATACACTATTTTAATTTAGAGCTGAGAATGTTTTGTGTTTAGATTCCATAGAATGCTGTGGTAGAGGCAGAAAAGTAGTTTTAAAAAAATTAACCTTTTCCTCTCCATATCTCTGCTGAGGATGGTGACTCTATATTGGGCCACAGTTCCACAGGCACTGATTGCCCTCTGGGATCCCAGTCACAGTTCTATGGCACCAGCTGACCTCTGTTGCATTGCCTAACTGGGGAGCTGATACTTCAAAAGCAGAAAACTGGAAACATTGAGCAGGTCAGGCAAAATTTGTTGAGAAATTACAATCTGCAATTTAGGTGTGGAACCCTTATTGAGAAGTAGAAAACATTACAGATGGAAAGAACAGGAAATGGTCAAATAGTCAGTGATAAGAATGTGAGAGTAACTAAAAGAGGATAGGTAATCCTTCCATGGCTTCACCCCTCTCTATCTCTGTAACCTGCACTAGTCTTACAATCCTTTGAAATCTATTGAGAGGCGCAGTGGTTAGCATCGCAGCCTCACAGCTCTAGCGACCCGGGTTCAGTTCTGGGTACTGCCTGTGTGGAGTTTGCAAGTTCTCCCTGTGTCTGCGTGGGTTTCCTCTGGGTGCTCTGGTTTCCTCCCACAGCCAAAGACTTGCAGGTTGATGGGTAAATTGGCCATTGTAAATTGCCCCTAGTATAGGTAGGTGGTAGGAGAATTGAGGGAAGGGGGGGATGTGGTAGGGAATATGGGATTAATGTAGGATTAGTATAAATGGGTGGTTGATGGTCGGCACAGACTCGGTGGGCCGAAGGGCCTGTTTCAGTGCTGTATCTGTCTCTCTATCTCTCTCCTCCTCCTCGAGTTCTGGCCTCTTGCGCATTGCCGATGTTAATCGCCCCACCATTGGCGGCTGTGCCTTCAGCTGCCTGGGCCCTGAGCTCTAGAATTCCCTCCCTAAACTCCTCCACCTTGCTTTCCTCCTTTTTAAGACACTCCCTAAAACCTACCTCTTTTTGATCAAGCTTTTGGTCATGTGACCTAATATCTGTTCTAATATCTACTTAAAATGGCTCGGTGCCAAACTTTGTTCGATAATGCTTCTGTGAAGTGCCTTGTCAATATTTCTACATAAAAGACGCGATATATAAATGCAAGTTATTGCAAGTAGAATGGAAAGCATGAAAAATAACAAAAATGAAGCAGTTCCAGTGGTTTGAGTCTGGAAGAATAAAAGGTTGAGATGATTCTTTATGGTTGACTGTACAGTGGTAGCAGATTATTGATCCATGAAGGACATCACAGCTCAGCCTGATACTGTTGTTGTTTGACATTCGTATGCATACAATTTCCAATGAACAGCAATCAGTGTAAAATGTAAAAATGTATCTGGCATGACAATGAAATGGAAGGGTTGTGAGGCAACTCATGATTGTATAGAAGGTAACGGACTGCCTTTGCACTGTTTGTATTTTTTGACTTGGTGCTGTTTGAAACTGTTTGGTAAAGTATTTTTTACAGATTTCTATGAATAAAGTATATTTTGGAAAAAAAAAAATGAACAGCAATCAGGAGCACAGGAACAGCAGTCAGCCACTTGAGCCAGTTCTGTCATTTAATTAGATCATTGCTGATCTTTACCTCAATTCTATTTACCCACCTTGATCCATAGCTATTAATACCTTTACTTAATAAAAAATCTGTCTCTGCTTTGAAAATTTTCAGTTGACCCCAGCATCCAGTCATTTTGGAGAATGTGTTTCAGATTTCCATTAGCGCGTGTGGGGGTGTGGGTGTGTGTGTGGAATAGTCTAGCTCTACTGTTACGATTCTGCCCTCCCCATCAGAGGAAATCGTTTCTCTGTATTTACTCTATCAAATTCGTTATCATTTTAAACACCTTCATTAGATCACTGCTCAATGATCTAAACTAGAGAATATAATCCAAGTTTATGGAACCTGTCCTCCATAATTTAATTATATCAAAGGCAGTGGTTTATAAGGTTGCCAGAAAAAGTGGTAAGCCTGAGGATTGGGAACAATTTAGAATCTTGCAAAGGAGGACCAAGAAAGGGAAAAGAGAATATGAATATAAGCTAGTGAGAAACAAAGACAGACTGTAAAGCTTCTTTAGGTACGTGAAAAGGAAAAGGTGAGCAAGGACAAATGTGGGTCCGTTACAGGTGGAGATAGGAGAATTTATAATGGAGAATAGAGAAATGGCAGGGAAACTAAACAATCACTTTTGTGTCTGTTTTCACGGAGGAAGGTACAGTAAATTTCCCCAAAATACTAGGGAACCAAGGAACTTGTGAAAATGAGGAACTAAAAGAAATTAGTATCAATAAAGAGGTAGTACTCGAAATTAACTGGATTGAAGATTGATAAATCCCCTGGACCAGATGAGCTGCATCCCAGAGTGTTGAAGGAGGTGACAATAGAGATAGTGGCTACATTGGTGTTTATCTTTCAAAATTCTATAGATCCTGGAAAGGTTCCTGCAGACTAGAAAGTAGCAAATGTAACCCCAGGGAAATCATGTCTGACAAACCTGTTGGGAGTTTTTTGAGAATGTTACTTGTAGCATAGATAAAGGAGAACCAGCGGATGTGTTGTGTTTGGATTTTCAGAAGGCTTTTGATAAGGTCCCACACAGGAGGATAGTAAACAAAACATGGAATTGGGAGTAATATACTGGTATAGATTGAGAGTTGGTTAACAGACAGAAAACAGAGAGTGGGAATAAGGGGGTCATTCTCAGGATGGACTGCTGTTACCAGTGGGGTACCGCAAGGATCAGTGCTGAGGCCACAGCTGTTCACAGCCTATATAAATGACTTGGATGGGGAGACCAAATGTAATATTTCCAAATTTCCTGATGACACAAAACTAGGTAGGCATGTAAGTTGTGAGGAGGATGCAAGGAGGCTTCAAGGGGACTTGTACAGGCTAAGTGAATGGGCAAGAACATGGCAGATGGAATATAATGTGAATAAGTGTGAAGTTATCCACTTTGGTAGGAAAACAGAGTATTCCACAAATGGTGAGAAGATGGGAAGTGTTGATGTCCAAAGGGACTTGGGTGTCCTTGTTCATGAGTCACTAAAAGCGAGCATGCAGGTACAGCAACTAATCTGAAGGCCAACATACCATTTGCCTTCCTTGCAAGGAGTTTTGAGTACAGGAGTAAAGAAGTCTTGCAGCAATTATATAGAGCCTTGGTGAGACCACACCTGGAGTATTGTATACAATTTTGGTTGTCTCATCTAAAGAAGAATATACTTGCCATAGAGTGAGTGGGATGTCGGCATTGTCTTATGAGGAGAGATTGAGGAAACTAGGCCTGTATTCTCTAGCGGTTCGGAGAATGAGAGGTGATCTTGTTGAAACTTAAAAAAATTCTTACAGGGTGGATGTGGATAGGATGTTTCCCCTGGCTGGTGAGTCTAGAATCAGGGGACAGAGTCTCAGAATAAGGGGTAAGCCATTTAAAACTGAGATGAGGTGGAATTTCTTCTGTCAAAGGGTGGTGAATCTTTGGAATGCTCTATCCCAGAGGGATGTGGAAGCACAATCATTGAGCATGTTCAATACAGAAATTGATGGATATCTGGATACTAATGACATCTAGGGATATGGGGATAGCGCGGGAAAGTGGCATTGAGATGATCAGCCATGATCTAATTGAATGGCAGAGTAGGCTCGAAGGGCTGAATGGCCTACTGTTGTGTTCCTAAACCTCTTAGACATGGTATCATTCTGGTGAATCTGCAATACACCCCTTCCAAGGCCAAGATATCGTTCCTGAGGCCTGGTGCCCAGAACTGAACTCAGTGCTCCAGTTGGGGGTCTAACCAATGCTCCATACAACTGAAGCATCACTTCCTCTGCTCTGTATTCTAAACCCTTGAGATAAAGGCTAACATTCCATTAATCTTTCTGATTACGATTTGTCACTTTGCAAAATGGTACATGTGCCGGGAAACGCACTTGTGAATGTGTAAGCTTGGAAATCTATTTTTACTGCAGTGGGGAGAATAAATAAGCACACTGAGTCCCATCCCCTACACACCAACTGCAAATACCAGCCCAATCTACCAGCATTCCTGCTGACAGCATTACATTAGGTTTTGGTTGTCATGAGAACTTTAAATGTCTCCCAGCAGCTGCCATGAATGTGTAAGTGCCAAGTGACCTAAATTCAGTTTGTTTTTAAAGTTATCCGATGGTGAAGACAGAATGCTGGGGAGGAAGAAGCACTGTGCATTGATTTACTGATATGGGAGTGACCTGTGGTTTTAACATTCCTTTCTTACAGCTTTGGCCACACACACCATTGGAAGATGACGCACCAATTTTCTGCACTCACCCCTGCCCAGAAGAAGGAGCTGTCTGATATTGCTTTGCAGATCACCACCCCTGGCAAAGGAATTCTCGCTGCAGATGAGTCTGTGGGTTAGTGTCTGCTACCTTTTGGTTTTCTGCTTGTGAGTTATTGTTGGTGGGGGTTGTGGGTGGGGGGGGGGGGGGGGGGGGGGTATTGGTAAAGGAGGACAATACAACAGAATTAGTCTCAAGTTCCCATCTCTTTACAGGTGTACTGATGTCTGCTTTATTGCCAGCTTTAGTGAGTGTGTAAGCAGGCTTCACATTAAAAAAAAAAATTACCAGGATTGGAAAATTGTAGCTGAGGAAAGATTGGATAGGCTGGTGTCCTTTTCCTTGGAATAGAAAAGGCTGAGGGGAGATCTGATTGAGATGTACAAAATTGTGAGGGGTCTGGATAGAGTGGATGTGAAGGGCCTATTTACCTTAGCAGAGGGGTCGGTGACTAGGGGGCATAGATTTAAAGTGATTGGTAGAAGGATTAGAGGGGAGATAAGGAAAAATTCTTTCACCCAGAAAGTGATGGGGGTCTGGAACTCACTGCCTGAAAGGGTGGTAGAAGCAGAAAACCTCATCTCATTTAAAAGGTGCTTGGATGTGTACCTCAAGTGCCGTAACCTGCAGGGCTATGGACCAAATGCTGGAAAGTGCGATTAGGCTGGGTGGCTCTTTTTTTTCCTGACTGGTGCAGACGCGATGGGCCAAATGGCCTCTTTCTGTGCCTATGATTTTGCCATTGAATCCAGGCATCTGAGTAAGCAAGACTAGTAAATTAGTGGATGGAGCTATTGAGAGCAGCAAAAAGGCACCCACACCAATCTTAGAAAATAAAGACCCTGACCTCATAGTCCCTGTCTAATATCAAGGAACTTATAAGCGTGTAAAACAGGAGTGTATCTAAAGTGCTAGTCCAGGTAAACCAATGAATTCAACAATATACACCCTTTCGCCAGCACTGAACATTGAATCCAGACACCTGGGTTTAGTGTCCTTGGCTGAGCTGTCACTTGAGGTTAGCAACATATCACTGCATTGATGAACTGCAGCTTTGAATTAAAAGTTATGAAGTCTTTTTGCCTGTTTTGGGCAGTGGGCTGTCTTTAGGGAGAATCTGTGCCCTAAAGCCATTAAAACCTGTGAATATCTGTGCAATTAATGGGGATGTGCTTTTAATCAGAATACTGTTTGATACTTTGACCTGACACTGGTTTGGAGATTGACTGTGTACCTTGCTCACCTGTGTACATTCTCATGCAGTGCCCTTCTCCACCACCATGGGAATATAGAAGTGGAACCCATGGATCTGGTGATTGTCATGGGTTTCTGCTTTTCCTGAAATAAGCTAAGTTGGGAGTTTGTAATTCTAAATGTAGCTAAAGGCAATAGAGCCCTGCATGTACCATTGGCTTAAGTTTTGAAATCCAAAAACTGAACATTGAATTAATGGCAGGGGAATTGTGGTTCTGCAAAAAGACTACATTCATTTGGGGTGTGTATTTCCAGTAGATAGGATCAAATTATTATTTAGTATCTACAACTGTTCGTATCTGTATTTGCTGTTTCTCATCTTTCTCCTAAAACTGGTCCCTCATTGCTGGGCTATGGCCCCATTTCAATACCTTGTCCGTTTGTCATTTGTGAGTTGAAACGGTGAGGTTTGGCTGGCGATTCAACTATAGGAAGTATCGTAGCAAAGCTGATTTTGTCCTCACCTGATGTGCAGTTTCCAATAGAGGATATAGTTGTGGAGGGGAGTCTTTTTTTTTTGTTCTCTTTATACCAGGGTACTGAGACCAATTGGATGACACTGTTCTGGGTGAGACCAGCCAACACGGCACAGATCTGGGATGGTACCTGGATCCTAGTGTGTGTAGCCTCGTACTACACTGCACTGCATGTGTCCACTGTACCATCACACAGCCTATACATTTAATAAGTAACTTCTTGTTCCTTTTCCTAGGAAGCATGGCTAAGCGTCTGAACCAGATTGGCGTAGAGAACACGGAGGAAAACCGACGTGTCTACCGGCAGATCTTGTTGACTGCTGATGACCGGATCAAAAGCTTTATTGGAGGCGTCATCTTCTTCCACGAAACTCTGTACCAAAGCACTGATGATGGGACACCCTTTGTAAATGTGATCAAAGACAAGAACATTGTCGTGGGGATCAAGGTAAACAGTCAGGATTTGTGTTCATCTTTGAGAACTTCAAAGGACCAGACAACTAACTGGGGAGTTGCAAAAGTGAGCACTCTTTCCCCTGGAGGGAGGGGGTAGGGCAAGGGGATCTGAATTCATTATTAGTAGGTGCCGCACAAGTGATGTGTACAGATTGGATTTCAAATTGCTGCCTATGACTGATCCTAATGATTTTCAAACTGTCTCTAAAGCATGAGGTGGATTCTCTGTCTCACTAGTCAAGTAGAGACAAACTAGCATGGGTTCCACTGGGAACATCTGTGCAAGTTTTGTGAAGTATAACTTTTAATTATTCTCTTTGGTCAAGGCACATTGACCTTGATGCCCTGAGCATTCTGGCCTGCATCTGCTAAGACATCAGTTGCTCTTAAGAGTAGCACTGAAGGAAATTATGGAATCTTACAGCACATGAGGCCACTTGGCCCATCGTACCTGGTTGCCGAGTTCACCCTGGCACTTCTCCACGAGAGGACAGAAAATCAAAGGGCAAGTCATACACTGCCACACTCCCATGATGAGCAGTCCTAATTTTGTTTGGAGCAAACTGATTGATTTTTTTTTTCCCAGCGCAAACCTGCATTCACTTATGGTTCATGCATGCAGAATTTTATATTTTAATCCAACTTGTGAAGTCGCTAAAATGTAGAAAGCTACATTTGTGTTTGCCTGTTAAGCAATGTACAGTTCCCTCCTGTAGGGATACTTAAACCCAATGAATGCAGATATAGCTTGGCAGAACCAAGACTTGTGAATTCCCAAGTGTTCACAGGGTTACTGCTGGACTAGAAGTAGCTCAAAAGGTATATTTTAGCAGCAGAACACTAGTAAGCTTTGCTATTTGTCCAAGTGTTTGTAGGTACTCTGTGCCAAATAATTCAAATTTGTGTTTTTTGCTTTCTCTTTCCCCACTCCTGTTTCTATGTGCATGTCTCTCTTGTGACAGGTAAGTAGTTAGTTGCCAGATCCTATCTCTCCCTGCAACCATCTGACCTAATATCTCCTTAGGTGGCTCGTGTCATTTTATTTTATAATTCTCCTGTTAAGTGCCTTGGGGCGTTTTATTACGCTAAAGATGGTAGATAAGTTGTTAATTATACAATATTTTTATGGGTGCATATTACAAAAGCTTACAGCAATTTGTAAAGCTGAGAAGTTGAATTGATTGGTGAACAGGGAACAAATCATATATGAGATTGTGTTGCTGGGATAAGCGAGTCAGATTTAGTAGTGTTAACAGTGAAAGCCGGCTCGCGGATCCAATCTCCCTGAATCCAAACTAAAATGGGCAATGTGTAAATGATGTACATGTATACTTGCCCAAGAAACTTGAATCTGTTCTGCCATTCTATAAGATCATGCCTGATCTGTATCTCGACTCACAATCTTGCCTTTGCTCCATATACCTCGATACCCATGCCCAACAAAAATCAATCTAGGATTCGGGTTCCTGAGCTGCAGTCTTTATTGCAGTCTGAGGTCGAGGGTGATCCCTTCTGTGGAGTACTAGAATCTGTGTATTTGATAAAATACTCAGTCCTGTGTCACACAAGCAGTAATGTACCCTTCACCAGTCTAGAGGTTTGGCTAGTACATATCTTCAAATGATATGTGTAAGTCAAAAGGGAGGAATTTGTTTTTAGAGGGCTGAAATATCACCACTGAAATAGTGTACAAAGTCAGACAACACAGCAGGGTACATAACTCTTATAAATAAATCTTGCAAAACACCTTGTGTTAAAAATAGTTCAGATGTTTTGTTGAACATTTGGTACAAATTATAAATCAGTATTTTATTTGAAATCTAAGACTTCTCAGACTAACAACTATATTGTTTCCAGGTTGATAAAGGTGTTGTCCCCTTGGCTGGAACCAACGGAGAAACCACCACTCAAGGTAGACGATCTGTGTAGTGTGATCAGGATCTGTGTGGTGTAATCAGCAAAGGGTAGAAGATCTGTGGTGTGATTAGAGCGGGCAGGATCTGTAAAGTGTGTTGCAAGGGGTTGTCACCAGAGGTTCTACAATGTGGATACATTACAGGGAAGGATGGGGCTTACATATGCATATGTTAAAGCAATTACTATCCATTTGTGAATGAACTGATTGGAATTCTAGATATTGACCATTATTGTTTAATAGACTATCAGCCTTTCCCAGTCACTTGTAATCTCTGGGATTCCTAATTAAGATTAAAGTCTACTCTGTCCCACTGAAATTCTCAATTCCCACTCTTGCCTCCCAGTACCATTCCTGGGGTAAGTTCCTTTGTTTCATTAGAACCTGGCTGCACATTCCCTGAGACACTGGAGAACAGATTCTGCATTCCAGTAACTATTATCACTGAACTGTATGTCTGATAGAGGAGCTGATTGTGGCCTTGTTTCGTTCAGTGAGTTTGGTGTGGATCTAATAGGTTGCCCCCAAAATTTCTTTGTGCTCAAATAGAGCAGCCACGAGGCAGAGAAGGGTGCTGGCACCTGTGGGTCTCAGGTTCTCATCCCAACACAACACTAAGCTTGACTTGCAGCCAGCTAGAAGCAATGGCTTCCCTATTGTCTCAAGAAATGCCCCAGCCAGTGCAGCCCTTCCTTCTTTGGCCTCCTTGTCTTGGGAGACAATGGGTAAGCGCCTGGAGGTGGTCAGTGGTTTGTGAAGCAGTGTCTGGAGTGGCTATAAAGGCCAATTCTAGAGTGACAGACTCTTCCACAGGTGCTGCAGATAAATTGGTTGTCGGGGCTGTTACACAGTTGGCTCTCTCCTTGCGCTTGTCTTTTTTCCTACCAACTGCTAAGTCTCTTCGACTCGCCACTCTTAAGCCCCGCCTTTATGGCTGTCCACCAGCTCTGGCGATCACTGGCAACTGAATGTGGTGTGGCCCTTCCATAGACCAGGAAAGTCTCTGAGTTCTGCCAATTCACCCTGATTGGAAAGCAATCAGGGTGAAGCTATGCTGACCTCAGTCCCCCTGCCCTAGAAAGGCAATGTGTATTTGGATATGGGGGTGGGGGGAACGAGCAGGAATCCTTCTGCAAATCACTGCTTGTTTGAGGTATCAGATGGTTCCCACAGAGCTGTATGTAAACATGTGCCAGCACCTTCAGAGCCAGGGTGGGGGTGGAAAGAGGACCCACTCTGAACCCAGTGTTGGAATAAATACCTGATCCGTTAACTCTGCTTCTCTCTCCACAGATGCTGCCAGACCTGCTGAGTATTTCCAGCATTTCTTGTTTTTATTTCAGATTTCCAGCATCTGCAGTATTTTGCTTTTATTATATTAATGGAATAAATGGGAATGTGCTTTCATTCCTGTATCTAGTGGTATTTCTCATTGGAGGTGGCAGATGTTGCAGTTCACGTTTCTCCCAACACTTTTGCCTTGAGTTCATAGCCTCAGTGTATGGATTCAAAATGCTCTGTTGCTATGAACAGAAAGCTGTGTCCTTGTATGTGCTACTTATGGGTTAGTAATGCTTAAATTGAAAATTAACCTTTAAATAATACAAAAAGTTAATGTATTTATTAATGTGTAAATAAATATCATATTAGGCTAATACTTAAAAACTAGACAAAAGCAATACTGGGGATACTGGAAACATGAAATAAAAACAGCAATTGTTAGAAATACTCAGCAGATCAGGCAGCGTCTATGGAGAGAGCAAAATTAATGTCTCAGCTCAGTGACCTTTCATCAGACCCATTCTGATGAAAGGCCACTGACCTGAAACATTATCTCTGTTTCTCTCTCCACAGACACTGCCGATCCTGAATATTTCCAGTATTTTATGTTTTTACTAACCTAGAATCTGTCGGCGGTGGATTTTATGATCTTGCACTGACAATGCTATCATCTGAACCAAGCTGACTATTTGTTTTGTCCTTTCAGCACTTTCAGATATGATGCTTCACCCATCTGTGAATTCCAGTTCAGCCACTGATTTATCTGGCTTTACAGCCGATTAAGTACTTTTGAAGTCCAGTCACTGGTGTAATGTAGGAGTCCCACAAACAGTAATGATATAATGACCAGATAATGTGTTTGTGATGTTGGTTGTGTGATAAATGTTGCCCAGGACACCACAGAGTTCGTTTGCTCTTCAAATATTGTCAGTGCATCTTTTACATCCAATTGAGGGGCAGATGGGATCTTTATCAACATAGTTATAATGGCACAGTAGGAGACCATTCAGCCCATGTCAGTTCTTTGTCGAGCAATCCAGTCAGTCCTGTAGCCCTGTAAGTTTATTTCCCTCAAGTGTACATCCAATTTTGTTTTGAAATCATTCATCATCTCTGCTTCCACCTCCCTCGTAGGCAGGGAGTTCCAGGTCATTTCCACTCGCTGTATTTAAAAAAAAAGTTCTTCCAAAAGTGCAATGGCCACTCAGTACTGCATTGGGTATGTCAGCCTGGCTTAAATGCTCAGGACTCTGGACTGGGACTTGAACCCACAACAAGAGGTGAGAGTGCTCCAATTAAACACTCAAGTATTCCAGCTATTGAGCAATTTTGTTTCAGCTTCAATGCATTTTCTTATTTCAAGGCCCTTGTTCACTAACAAATGAAGACTGATGTTTCCATTGAAGTCTGATTTGTGCAGCCAGTTGTATTAGTTGCTGCTGGAACAGAAGAATGTGATCCTTCCAGAGGCACAGCTGGCTGAGGCCAACTTTTAATATGATTTTTCCTGTCTTGCATTACAGAATTAAAATACAGAAATCTTATAATATATAGATTTGCATTCATGTTTTTGTTCCTGTGGGTATCCGTATCTGAACTGGGCAGTGCTTAACAGCTGACAGTGTCTGTTGGTTTTATAGAATGGTTACAGTACCGAAGGAGGCCATTCAGCCCGTTGTGTCCATGCTGGCTCTCTGCAAGAGTAACTCACCTAGTCCCATTCCCTTGCATTTCCCTGTAGCCTTACAAATTTTCTTTTCAGATAATTGTTAAATTCTCTTTGAAGGCCTCCATTGAATCTGCCTTCACCACACTCAGGCAGTGCATTCCAGATCCTAACCCCTCACTGCCTAAAGTTTTTTCCCTCATGTCACTGTTGCTTCTTTTGCCAATCACCTTAAATCCGTGGCCTCTGGTTCTGGATCCTTCAGCCAATGGGAACAGTTTCTCCCTGTCTGCTCTGTCCAGATCCGTCATGATTTTGACCATCTATCAAATCTCATCTTCTCCAAGGAGCCAGCTTCTTCAATTTATCCACACAGCTGAAATTAGTCATCCCTGGAACCATTCTCTTAAATCTTTTCTGCACCCTCTCTAATGCCTTCACATCCTTCCGAAAGTACACTGCCCAAAATACTCCATTTGAGGCTGAACCAATCTTTTATACAGGTTTATTATAACTTCCTTGTTTTTGTAGTCTATGCCCCTATTAAGCCCAGGATCCCTATGCTTTAATTAACCACTTTCTCAACCTGCCCTCAACCTTCAATATAGGCCTGGATGGACTGTCCGAACGCTGTGCTCAGTACAAGAAGGATGGAGCAGACTTTGCAAAGTGGCGCTGTGTCTTGAAGATCAGTGACACAACCCCATCCTCCCTCGCTATCACTGAGAATGCCAATGTCCTGGCACGATATGCCAGCATCTGCCAGCAGGTAAAGTGGAACAAAATAGTCAGCCAATACCAATACAGCACTGCAGATGATGGTTATAGAATCAGTTTCTAGTTGCCACTAACCAGCCTTATTGGACATTTCAGTCTTTTTTCAACATGCCATAAATAATGAGGCAGAATAGCTTCCCCATAGGCTCTGTTGGTAAAGCACACAACCAATGTGGAAACAACCCTACAGATTAGGAAGACCTGTGTTCTGTCCTAAATGAGCTCATCTTGGCCAGAGTGGTTAAACATGTCCTTGAACTTCTGCATTAGGGAGTGGAAAAATCAGCAGCCTGATCACTATCCAGTGATGCTGCTGAGAAGTCTGTGATCCCTTCCATGACCGAGTAATCTGCCAAATTCCTAACTAGGCTGGCAAGTGAAGATTGATCACTTGGGCAGAGTACTGGAAGGTGTTTGTACCAAAAAAAGAATTGATGGCTTCAGGAGAGGAAGGAATAAAAGGGGCAGAGAGGGATTGGATTGCCTTGGATGTTGGAGGCACCTCTAATGTTCTAATGGAGAAACAATCCAGCAATGTTAATCAAGGTGTTGGGAGGCAAGATGGTAATGGGGAAAACACCACTAATGAGCAACTTGGAGGTTGTGATTCCTCGAGTGGTGGGGTTCTGGGTCTCTGCGTGTCTTCACCACTTTTCCTCCTTGTATTGTAGAATGGCATTGTTCCCATTGTGGAGCCGGAGATCCTTCCTGATGGTGATCATGATCTGAAGCGATGCCAGTATGTCACAGAAAAGGTTGGTTGGGAAAAAAAAAAAGACATGGATTTATATAGTGCATTCTACAGCTTCAATGTCTGAAGTGTTTTATAGCCAATGCAGTCCCTGTTATAATGTAATTAACCAAAATCAGAGTCTAAAACTTGGAGCCAGAGATTAACACTAAATGACAGCAACAGGTAAAAACAGAGGATGCATATTAAAGACAAATGAAGTGCAAAATCGATCAAAGTAAAGTGACCGAAAATAATGTAATCAAAGAATAAAACTAATGGAACAAAATAAGTGGAAGCAGACTCTCAAGGGAACCCCATCATTTTCAATGTTTACACACTGCTGAGGCAACCCAACGGTGGATATTGCTAACAAGTCCATGGGAAGGATATACAAGCATTGGATATGCTGCAGAGAAGAGAAACAGACAGATTCAAATCTAAGGTGGTTGTTGTCAGGGTAGAAATCAGTCAGGATTGTAGCAATTTTCCAGGTGAAATAAAGTGGTAAAAATTACCAATTTCACAAAGCTATGCCCTATGCCGCAGGGATGTCTGTACTTAAAGTGGATAAAGAACCAGGACCGGATGAGATGCATGCAAGGATACTGAGGGAAGTGAGGATGGAAATTGTGGGGGCACTAGCCATAATTTTTCAGTCTTCTTAGTCTCGGGTGGTGCCAGAGGAGTGGAGAATTGCAAACATTACACCCTGGTTTAAAAATGGATGTAAAGATAAGCCCAGTAACTACAAGCCAGTCAATTTAACTTAGGTGGTGGGGAAACTTCTAGAAAGAATAATTCCAGACAAAATTAAGTCACATGGACAACTGCAGATTAAATGAGGAATGCCAGCATGGATTTATGGGAAAATCAAGTTTAACTTGCTGGAGTTTTTTTGAGGAGGTGAGAGAGGGTTGATGAGGGCAATGCTGTTGATGTGGTGTACATGGACTTTCAAAAGGCGTTTGATACAGTGCCACACAACAGACTTGTGAGCAAACCTGTAGCTCATGGAATAAAAAGGACTGTAGCAACATGGATATGGAATTGGCTGAGTGACAGGAAACAGTAGTGGTTAATGGATGTTTCTCGGGCTGGAGGAAGGTGGAGTACCCTAGGGGTCAGTGTTGGGACCCTTGCTTTTCCTGATATATATAAATGATTTAGATCTTGATGTACAGGGCACAATTTCAAAGTTTGTGGATGATATGAAACTTGGAAGCATTGTGAACTGAGAAGGATAGCGTAGAACTGAAAAAGGGACGTGGATAAGTTGGTGGAATAGGTGGATAGGTGGCAGATGAAGTTCAATGCAGACAAATGTGAAGTGATTAATTTTGGTAGGAAGAATATGGAAAGACAATATAAAATTAAGGGTACAATTCTAAAGGGGGTGCAGGAGCAGAGGGACCTGGGTGTATATGTGCAAAGGTCATTGAAGGTGGCAGGACAGGTTGAGAGAGAGGTTAATAAAGCATACAGTATTCTGGGCTTTATTAATAGGGGCATAGAGTACAAGAGCAAGGAGGTTATGTTGAACACAAAACACAAGAAATAGGAGCAGGAGTAGACCATATGGCCCATCGAGCCTGCTCCGCCATTCAATACGATCATGGCTGATCTTGGGCTTCAATCCACTTTCCTACCCGCTCCCCATGTCCCTCAATTCCCTGCGAGACCAAAAATCTATCTATCCCAGCCTTGAATGTATTCAATGATGGAGAATCCACAACCGTCTGGGGTAGAAAATTCCAAAGATTCACAACGCTTTGAGTGAAATAGTACCTCCTCATCTCAGGCCTGATTGATTGTCCCCTTATCCTGAGACTGTGTCCCTGTGTTCTAGATTCCCTGACCAGTGTGAATAATCTCTCAGCTTCTACCCTATCCAGCCCTTTCAGAATCTTGTATGTCTCAATTAGATCACCTCTCATTCTCTAAACTCCAGAGAATATAGGCCCAATTTACTCAGCCTCTCATCATAGGACAATTCCCTCATCCCAGGGACCAATTTAGTAAATCTTGCTGCACTGCCTCCAGTGCAAATATATCCTTTCTTAAATGTGGAGACCAAAACTGCACACAGTATTCTAGGTGCAGTTTCACCAAAGCCCTGAACAATTTTAGTAAGATTTCTTTATTCCTGTACTCCAATCCCCTTGCAATAAAGGCTAACATGCCATTTGCCTTCCTAATAGCCATTCTGTCTGTCTCTCTGAAATGTTGTGTACCCTGGCATATTTATTTCCCAATCTTGATCTCCTTGTAACCATGTTTCTGTAATGGCAATTAGATCTAAATCATTTACCTCTTTGTGCCACTAGTTCATCTATCTTTAATAATAGTTTCCAGCATCTTCCCAACGCCTGAAGTTATGTTAACTGGCCTGTAATTACCTGTTTTCTCTCATGCTGCTTTTCGAGAAAAGCGGTGTAACATTTTCCAGCTTCCAATCTGATGGGACCATTCCTGAATCTAAGGACTTCTGGAAAATCATAGTCAGCGCATCCACTATCTCTGCAGCTATCTCTTTTAGAATCCTAGGATGTAGGCCATCTGGTCCTGGGGACTTGTCAGATTTTAGTCCTTCAAGTTTCTCCAATACTTTTTCTCGACTGATATCAATATCCTTAATTTCCTCACTCTTTTTAGCCCTTAGGTTACTGCCTATTTCTGGTATGGAACTTGTGTTTTCTACTGTGAAGACAGACATAAAATATTTGTTCAGTGCCTCTGCTGTTTCCTCATGATGATTTCTCCTGTCCCTGCCTCTAAGGGACTAACTACTACTTTAGCTACTGTCTTCCTTTTTATGGGTGGCACAGTGGTTAGCACCGCAGCCTCACAGCTCCAGCGACCCGGGTTCAGTTCTGGGTACTGCCTGTGTGGAGTTTGCAAGTTCTCCCTGTGACTGCGTGGGTTTTCTCCGGGTGCTCCAGTTTCCTCCCACAGCCAAAGACTTGCAGGTTGATAGGTAAATTGGCCATTGTAAATTGCCCCTCGTGTAGGTAGGTGGTAGGAGAATGGTGGGAATATAGGATTAATGTAGGATGAGTATAAATGGGTGGTTGTTGGTCGTCACAGACTCGGTGGGCCGAAGGGCCTGTTTCAGTGCTGTATCTCTCTGACTCTATGTGCTTATAAAAGCTCTTACAATCTGGTTCTTATATTGCTGGCTAGTTGACTCTCATTATGTTTTTTCCGTTTTTAATCAACTTTTTGGTGGCCCTTTGCTGGTTTCTAAAAAAATCTCCCAATCCTCAGACCTTCTACAATTTTTTGCAACACTGTAAGCCTCTTTTAGTCCAATACGCTCCTTAACTTCCTGAGCGAGCCACCGATGGGTCTTTCTTGACAAATTTTTATTTTTGAACGGAGTGTACTTTTGTTGAACCCTTTGAATTGTTTCTTTAAATGTTTCCCACTGTTCATTTACTGCCACACTTTCCTGTCTATTTACCCAATTCACCTTAGCCAGTTCTCCCCTCATGCCTTCGTAATTGGCTTTAAGATTCATGTTTGTGATTGAAATGTCACTTTCAAACTTAACATGAAATTCAATGGTATGATCACTATTTCCAAGTAGATCTTTTTCTATGTCATTGCTTATTAACCCTGCTTCATTACACAATACGAGATCTAAGATAGCTTTGTCCCTAGTTGGTTCTACAATGTATTGCTCTAAGAAACTGTCACAAAAACATTCTACAAATTCTTCTTCTAGACCACTGTTGCCAATCTGATTGTCCCAGTCTATATGCAGATTAAATTGCCCCACAATTAATTACTTTTTTTACATGCTCCAATAATTTCCTGTTTAATGTTCTGTCCAATATTATAACTACTGTTAGGGGGCCTGTAAATTACTCCCACCAGTGTTTTCTGCTCCTGCTATTCCTAATTTCCACCCAAACTGATTCTACTTCATGATCTTCTGAGGCCAGATCCCTTCTTATTAATGTCCTAATGCCATCCTTTACTATCAGGGCTAGTCCCTCCTCCTTTGCCATTCTATCTGTCTGAAATATTGTGTACCCTGGAGTATTTATTTCCCAACCTTGATCTCCTTGTAACCATGTTTCTGTAATGGCAATTAGATCTAAATCATTTACTTCTTTGTGCCACTAGTTCATCTATCTTATTACAGATGCTTCGTGCATTCAGATAAAGGAACTTTAATTTCATTTTTACCTCTATTGCCTGCAATGACCTTATTTGCCAATGTACAATTTTTGTTAAACTCTGTCCCTTCCTGTCCCATTCTGTTGGGAGTTACCCACATCACGATCCTGCTCCGATGCCCTGACCCCTCTCTTTAAATTTCTAAATTTCCTTTTACCCAAACCCTCCCCTCTCCTCTGTTAGTTTAAAGCCCTGCCCACAGCCCTAGTTATACGATTGGCCAAGACACTGGTTCCAGCCCGGTTCAAGTGAAGCCCATCCCAACAGAATAGCTCCTTCTTCCCTGAGTACTGATGCCAGTGCCCCAAGAATCAAAACCCCTTCTTTCCACACCACTCTTTGATCCACAAATTTAGATTTCTAATTTGCTTGACCCTGTGCCAATTTGCAGGTGGCTCAGGTAACAATCCGGAGATGATTACCTTTGTTCTATGTTTTAGTTTGAAACCCAACTCCTCAAATTCTCCAAGCAGAACATTATTTCTGGTTCTACCAATGTCATTAGTTCCCACATGGACCACGACAACTGGATCCTCCCACTCCAGCTGCGAGGAGATGTCCTTAACCCTGGCACCGGGCAGGCAACACAGCCGTCGGAGCTCACGGTCGTGACGACAGAGAACCGTATCTATCCACCTGACTGTACTGTCTCCTATCACTACCACATTCCTCTTCACTCCCCCACTGGATAGGCATCTTTCACCATGGTGCCATAGTCAGTCTGTTCATCCACCTTGCAGTCCTTCTCTTCATCCACACTGGTAGCAAGGACCTCCTACCTGTTGGACAAGGTCAGGGGCTGAGGCTTCTCCATCACTACATGCTGATTTCCCCCCTACCTGTCTCACTTACCACCCTCCTGTCCCTGACCATTGGCCATCTCTAATGTTCTCCCTACTCTAAGGGGTATGACTGCCTCCTGGAACAAAGTGTCCAGGTAACACTCCCACTCCCTGATGCTCCGCAATGTCTGCAACTCTGGTCTCCCGCTCAGCAATTCTGAGCTGAAGTCGTGCAACTGCAGACACTTGCTACATACATGGTTATCTGTGGAATGCACTGCAATCCCATACTCCCACATGCTGCATTTGCAGCACACAACCAGCCCTGCCATCTCTGTACAATCTTTTGAGTCAATTAATTAATAATTCAAGCTGAAGTAATGGCAAGTTGTACTCACCTACCTTGGAGTCAGAGGAAGACAACTCACCAACTGCTAGAGGCTGAAAAAGCTAGGAAAAGGAGCCCCTCTTCCCCTCTTTCCCCCCCCCCCCCCCCCCCTCTCTCTCACCAACCCTGCTCTGCACCGAATTCCCACGTGCACAAAATTTCCAAATTCACTCTGGCAGATATCTCTCACTCAGGCAACTGTCTCTTTTCAACTGTGTCCCCTCACTGTGTTCAGCTAAGAAACTGGTCTGCTTTATATAAGAATTCTGATGACTCACTAGCCAGCTTCTGTGAACTTGTATAAGACATTAGTTTGGCCTCAGCTGCACTATTGCGTCCAGTTCTGGGTGCTACACTTTAAGACATGAGGGCATTGGACAGTGTACAGAAAATATTCACGAGAATGGTCTCAGGGATGAGGAACTTCAGTTATGAAGATAGATTAAGGAAGTTAGGACTTTTTTTTTCTTTGAAGAGAAGGCTGAGAGGTAATTTGATAGAGGTATTCAAAATCATGAGGGGTCTGGACAGAGTAGATAGAGAGAAACTGTTCCCACTCGTGAAAGGATCAAGAATGAGAGGGCACAGATTTAAAGTATTTGGTAAGAGAAGCAAAAGTGATGTGAGGAAAAACCTTTTCACTCAGCAAGTGGTTAAGGTCTGGAGCATGCTGTCTGAGTGTGGTGGAGGCAGCTTCAACTGAAGCATTCAAAAGGGAATTAGACTGTTATCTGAAAAGGAAGAATGTGCAGGGTTACGGGGAGAAAGCGGGGGAATGGCACTAAGTGAATTGCTCTTTTGGAGAGCCAGTGCGGACATGATGGACCGAGCGGCCTCCTTCTGCACTGTGGCAATTCTGTGAAAAAACAAGTCCAATATAATTTTGGCAGTGGCCAATTTTCAGGCACCTGGAGTAGCCACCTAAACAGGCATTCGGTCCTGAACATGTTAACGAGAGGCCTTACGGTTGTTGGCCTCTTTTGGGTCCCCTCTAAGAAATTGGCCTGCATGAGTGGAGCAGCCATTGGGCTTTTCCTGATGTGAATGTCACCTAGGAATTAGCTGACACTAAAAATGCTAGTCCAATTTATTTTTGAATTCACGTTTAGCCAGTTGGACCAAGAGAACCCCTCCCAGCTCCACATACCACTGCTGGCCATGGTCACACCCACCCACCCCTTTCCTGAGGAATACTTGTACAGCAAGTTGCATAAAATTCATGTGCTGATGTGGGTGAGCTGCCTGTGGAACTCACTTGAACTACTGCAACAAGGCCAGGTTTTGGGCCAGTCTTTGGGCCTCCTGGTTGGGCACGTGTGTGAGCGCAGCTCTAATTCACAACCGGAAAACAGACCCAGACAAATTTCTTCCTGTTAATCTCCATCAGAGAATTAGCAGGGGACTGGGGTGCGAAAAAGAGAGACATTTCTCTGTACCAGACTTTTTTTGTGAATTAAGTGTTTATTTTCTGTGTTTCAGGTGTTGGGGGCAGTCTATAAGGCCCTAAGTGATCACCACATTTATCTTGAGGGCACTCTGCTGAAGCCCAACATGGTGACTGCTGGCCATGCCTGCCCCACCAAGTACAGCCCCGAGGAGGTTGCCATCTCCACAGTTACTGCCCTGCGACGCACTGTCCCACCTGCTGTACCAGGTATGTGCATTTCAGTTGAAGAATTTAATGAGTTTGGTACTCGTTCGTGAGCTGTCTGATATTAAATGAGGAGCAGGGAATGTTTCTGTAGTTTCAATGAGTGATCTCGGGGTATAAATTACTCCTTCCCTTTTGAATTATACTCGTGTCCCGTGTTATAATGCTATAATGTGGAGAGCAGTGATAATGCTTGAAGGCATGATGCAAATCAGAGGATCAGTATTTATCCTTCGTGGTATGGAAGATGGTCATACTGTTATTCACAATGCACCTGGCAGCCAGCTGACACACACGGCATTAAATGGTGACTGAAGAGGTCAACACTTTCAGGGTAGAAAGTTAACAGAAGAATAATACCCCTGCCCCAGCAGTGTGTCACCAGAGTAAACAAGCAAAATACTATGGATGCTGGAAATCAAATAAAAACAGAAAATGCTGCAAATCTCAGCTGGTCAGGCAGCATCTGTGGAGAGAAAAACAGTTAGCATTTCATCAAAGATCATCAACCTGAAACGGTAACACTCTTTGCAGATGTTGCCTGGGACGTGGGTGTCGCTGGCCAGGCCAGCATTTACTGCCCATCCCTAATTGCCCTTGAGAAGGTGGTGGTGAGCTGCCTTCGAGAACCTCTGCAGTCCGTGTGGGGTAGGGACACCCACAGTGCTGTTAGGAAGGGGGTTCCAGGATTTTGACCCAGTGACAGTGAAAGAACAGCAATATAATTCCAAGTCAGGATGGTGTGTGACTGGGAGGGGAACTTTCAGGTGATGGTGTTCCCAAGCATCTGCTGCTTTGTCCTTCTAGGTGGTAGAGGTCATGGGTTTGGAAGGTGCTGTCTAAAGAGCCTTGGCGAGTTGCTGCAGTGCATCTTGTAGATGGTACACACTGCTGCCACTGTGCGTCAGTGGTGGAGGGAGTGAATGTTTGTGGATGGGGTGCCGATCAAGCAGGCTGCTTTGTCCTGGATGGTGTCAAGCTTCTTGAGTGTTGTTGGAGCTGCAGCCATCCAGGCAATGGAGAGTATTCCATCGCACTCCTGACTTGTGCCTTGTAGATGGTGGACAGGCTTTGGGGAGTCAGGAGGTGAGTTACTCACTGCAGGATTCCTAGCCTCTGACCTGTTCTTGTAGCCACGGTATTTATATGGCTACTCCAGTTCAGTTTCTGGTCAATGGTAGCGCCTAGGATGTTGATAGTGGGGGATTTAGCGATAGTAATGCCACTGAATGTCAAGGGGAGATGGTTAGATTCACTCTTGTTGGAGATGGTCATTGCCTGGCACTTGTATGGTGCGAATGTTAGTTGCTACTTATCATCCCAAGCCTGGATATTGTTCAGGTCTTGCTGCATTTCTACACTGACTGCTTCAGTATCTGAGGAGTCACAAATGGTGCTGAACATTTGCAATCATCAGCGAAAATCCCCACTTCTGACCTTATGATTGAAGGAAGGCCATTGATGAAGCAGCTGAAGATGGTTGGGCCTAGGACATTACCCGGAGGAACTCCTGCAGTGATGTCCTGAAGCTCAGATGATTAACCTCCAACAACCACAACCATCTTCCTTTGCACTAGGTATGACTCCGACCAGCAGAGAGTTCCCCCCCCACAATTCCCATTGACTTCAGTTTTGCTAAGGGTCCTTGATGCCATGCTTGGTCAAATGTTGCCTTGATATCAAGAGCAATCACTCTCACCTCACCTCGAGTTCAGCTCTTCTGTCCATGTTTGAACCAAGGTTGCAATGAGGTCAGGAGCTGAGTGGCCCTGGCAGAACCCAAACTGAGCGTCACAGAGCAGGTTATTACTAAGCAAGTGCTGCTTGATAGCGCTGTCGACGACACCTTCCATCACTTTACTGATGAGTGAGAGTAGACCGATGGGGCGGTAATTGGCCAGATTGGACTTGTCCTGTTTGTTGTGCACATACGTACCTGGGCAATTTTCCACATTGCAGGATAGATGATAGTGTTGTAGCTGTACTGGAACAACCTGGCTAGCGGTGCAGCAAGTTCTGGAGCACAGGTCTTCCGTACTGTTGCTGGAATATTGACAGGGCCCATAGCCTTTGCAGTATCCAGTGCCTTCAGTCGTGTCTTGATATCACGCGGAGTGAATCGGATTGGCTGAAGACTGGCAGCTGTGATGCTGGGGACTTCAGGAGGAGGCTGAGATGGATCATCCACTCGGCACTTCTGGCTGAAGATTGTTGCAAATGCTTCAGCCTTATCTTTCGTACTGATGTGCTGGGCTCCCTCATTGAGGATGGGGATATTTGTGGAGCCACCTACTCCAGTTAGTTGTTTAATTATCCACGACCATTTACGGCTGGACGTGGCAGGACTGTAGAGCTTAGATCTGATCCGTTGGTTATAGGATCACTTTTAGCTCTGTCAATCGCATGCAAGCAGTCCTGGGTTGTACCTTCACCAGATTGACACCATTTTGAGAGATGCCTGGTGCTGCTCCTGGCACACCTTCCTGCATTCTTCACTGAACCAGGGTTGGTCTCCCGGCTTGACCGTAATGGTAGAGTGGGGGATATGCCAGGCCATGAGGCTACAGATTGTGGTTGAGTACAATTCTGCTGCTGCTGATGGCCCACAGCACCTCATGGATGCCCAATTTTGTATTGCTCGATCTGTTCAAAATCTATCTCATTTAGCATGGTGGTAGTGCCACACGACACGATGGAGGGTATCCTCAACGTGAAGGCAGGGACTTCCAGAAGGACTGTGCAGTAGTCACTCCTACCAATACTGTCATGGACAGATGCATCTGTGGCAGGCAGATTGGTGAGGACGAGGTCAAGTCTGTTTTTCCCTCTTGTTGGTTCCCTCACCACCTGCCGCAGACCCAGTCTAGCAGCTATGTCCTTTAGGACTCAGCCAGATCGGTAGTGGTGCTACTGAGCCACTCTTGGTGATGGACATTTTCTTTTTGATTCATCATTCATTTTTCTTACCATGTGCCTGCCCACTGTTTTTTTTCATGTTTGATTAGAAATACAGCACTGAAACAGGCCCTTCGGCCCACCGAGTCTGTGCCAAACATCAACCACCCATTTATACTAATCCTACACTAATCCCATATTCCCAACAAACATCCCCACCTGTCCCTATATTTCCCTACCACCTACCTATACTGGTGACAATTTCTAATGGCCAATTTACCTATCAACCTGCAAGTCTTTTGGCTTGTGGGAGGAAACCGGAGCACCCGGAAAAAACCCACGCAGACACAGGGAGAACTTGCAAATTCCACACAGGCAGTACCCGGAATCGAACCCGGGTCCCTGCAGCTGTGAGGCTGCGGTGCTAACCACTGCGCCACTGTGCTTTAGGCCAGGGCTGTTCATTTTTCTGTCCATTAACACCCTGTCTGCACTAACGCTTTGTCTTTCAACACACCTTTAACATACCATCTGCCTTTGCTCCATGACCTTCTGGTCAGTTATTCTGTGATCCAGTCCTATTAACACCTTCCCTTTTGTTATCTCTTGCCCACCCATGCTTTATTTGCTTAAAACCTATTACATTTCTAACCTTTGCCAGTTCTGATGAAGTGTCACTGACCTGAAATGTTAACTCTCTGCTTCTCTCTCCACTGATGCTGCCAGACCTGCTGAGTATTTGCAGCATTTCTAATTTTTTATTTGATTTCCAGCATCTGCAGTATTTTGCTTTTATTAAAGATATACAGACTAGTAGAAACCTCTTGGATTTATGAATGTCATGGGGCTATGATATGAATATATTAGTCTCCTATAGCACCCCACTGACCACTCATACAAAGTCACCTAAGAGTTTGAAGTTGATGCACTGAGCTTCTTCAGCCTAGTAGCTGTATTGTAAATTACATGGCAGTCACACATTGCATGTCAAACAGACATCTAGACACTGCAGCTTCTAACGGTCTTGTCTTCTGCTTTTCCCCCAGGAGTCACTTTCTTGTCCGGAGGGCAGAGTGAGGAGGAAGCCACCATTCACCTCAATGCCATCAACAAGTGCCCACTGCCAAAACCATGGGCGCTGACCTTCTCGTACGGCCGAGCTCTGCAGGCCTCCGCATTGAATGCCTGGCGCGGGGAGAAGGAGAGCTTGCAGGCAGCACAGGATGAGTTCATGAAGCGTGCTGAGGTAATCTTGGTTCCTGTCTGATCTGCAGGCCTATAATTATTTGGGGGAGCAGGGGGCGGTGGTGGTGGTTATAAAGCTATGCCTATGTCTCCACAGTGAGTCAGTAGGTATATAGACCTACTAGTTTGATCCCTGGTTTGTGAAGTTGTTCAATGCATTATAGTGGTAAAAGCGGCTGGGGAATCCAACCCTGATAACTATCCAGACACCACGTGTGTGAAGATCTGGTGATGACCAACTGGATCAGGCTTGGGTCCAATGTTACACCAAGTCTTTTGATTTTTCGATTAAAGAACCTTTTTACCCTCCTGATCTGTCCTCTGGTGCAGGCAGTACCTGGATCAGCTTTACAACAAGACCATCACTTGCCTTTATACCTTTTTAATGCAGTAAAATGTCCCAAGGTGCTTTTACAAGAATGCTATCAAACCAAATTTTACATTGAGGCACAGGGCAATGTGGGCTGGTGACCAAGCTTGGCCAAAGAGTTAGGTGTTGAGGGGTGTCTTGAAGGAGGACAGAGACAGGTTGAGGGAAGAAATTCCAAAACCTAGGATCTACACAGCTGAAGTCATGCTGCCGATGGTGGAATGATTAAAATCGGGGATGAGCAAGGCCTGAATTGGAAGAGCGCTGACATCTGAGGAGTATAGGGCTGGGGGAGTTAAGAGCTATGGAGGGGCAAGACCATGGAGGGATTTGAAAATGAGGGTGAGAATTTTTAAAATTGAGATGTTGCCAGACTAGGAGTCAATGTCGGTCAGTGAGCACAGGTGATGAGAAAATGGGACTTAGTGTGTGTCGAGACAAGAATGCTGTTTCAGTAGCGCAGAGGACAGTGTTACCAGGGCTCCTGTTTTTTTACCATTGCAATTTTATCATTGGTGTTTTATGGGTTTTTTGGCTTTTTAAAAAAAAATACACTAAGCATACTTTGTGCTTTATTCACTTTTAGGTTAACAGTTTGGCTTCACTCGGGCAGTATGAGTCAAGTGGCGAGAGTGAAGGTGCAGCTGGCCAATCTCTCTATGTAGAAAATCATGCCTACTGAAAGGAAACCACAGGAAAATACAAATAAACAAAAAAAAGCAAGGAAGTTTTAAATTCTCATTCGGCTTCTCGTGATTAACTGACCCACAACCTGCTACCTTGTATATAGTGTCCTCACTGCCTGCATTGTTTTGCTGTGTAGCTGAGATTTAACCCTAGAAGTGCTGGCAGCAACACATGCTCTGCAACCTCCTCACCGGGTTCATATACTTTGATACCCTCTAATGATGTACTGCAACCTCAAATGTAACAAATGGTGTTTAATCACTTCCTTGAAAGATTTAAAAGATTTTGTTAGTTGCCTTGCTCCTCAATCAGCTGGGCTTGTGGTGAACAACTAATCTCTCTGCATAATCACTTGTAGATCAGAGCTTACCTGCACTTTGCCTCTTCACAATGTGAATGTGTTGCTGTGACTTCCAAAGTGAGCATGACAACCTAAAAAGGTGACTGCACACAACATTTAAATGGTAATTATAACTAACACGCAAGTCAGAATTGGTTCCAAACTGTTCTCATTGCATTTTATCCCTGCCCCAAATCAGAAACCCACTGTATTTTTGTGTATTCAGAATACTTGTGACTACGTGGGAGCATTGAGTGTGTTCAAAAGTATTTTGTGATATATAATTCTATTGTACTCACTCCATCTGGTAAATATAGTTAGAATAAAGATATGGAACAAACTCTAGTCTTTTGTTAATTCAAATTTCATATTTATTAACTCAATATTCTGACAATATTCATTCTCTTTTAAACCTGATGTCATCACTCCCATCTCTAACCATTTCCCCTCTCTCTGTCTCAAATTCTTTTTTCAAATTCCTTCCTCCAGTCAATGTCTTGCTCACAGCACTGAGACAGCCCTGGGCAAAGCCTCCAGTGAATCCTGACGCTGGTGCACTTTTCTTCTTTGACCTTTGTGTGATAGTGACCCTTGCCTGAGAATGTCCTTGGTTGGTGCTTCGGATCTAGTCGAACATGACCAATGCAACTCCAGCAATAGTTTCTCTTCCCACTACTGCATTGTCATCCTTCCTTGTCTGCACATTGCCCCTGGGTTTATAATATCCCCAGATATGAGATCATCTTACACACATACATTGATAACTCCCAGCTTTTCTTCTTGTCTGTCTGATATCAAGTAATGGATGAGGCAAAGCTTCTGATTTACTGTCAAGTAGATTGAAGCCAGCACTTTGTCTGCCACAAACTACTTTGCCATTGCTTCCATTTCTCTACCCCCTCACGCACTGGACAGAATAAGGTTGTCTGAAAGCATGGTGGCCCCTCTAGCCTGGAGTTGAGCTTTAAAACCACATGTTTTATCCCTCAGAAATCCACTTGTATATCTACCTGTGCAACATTTCCCACCTCCGCCCCGATTCTGCCGAAACCCTCAGCCTTGCTTTTAGCACATCTAGACTCTGGGGATAGTCGGGTAAAATAAGAGGAACTTGTAACAAAGGCAATGCAGTAATCCCGGAGAACCTTACTCTTCACAGACTGGACAAATCAAATTGGCAATAGTAGTTTGTAAGATGAGATCATGGAAACCATTCATCGAACCAATGAGGGAAGAAGCTATTTTAGATCTTGGCTTGTGTAACGAGACAGGGTTAATTCAGTTATCTCAGTAAGGGATCCTCTGGGAAAGAGCTATCATATGATTGCCATTTTGAAACAAGGGTCTCAAAGGCAATTACATAGGTATGTGGGGCGAGTTGGGCAAGTTGGATGGGCAAATCAGATTAAAAGGTCTGCTGTAGAAAATCGTTAGAGAACATTTAAAGAAATATTTCACAATTCTCAATGAATATGCATTTCCATTGAGCACTTGGGGTGAGGGAGTTCAAAGTCCATCAGCCAGCGTGGCTTGCTAGCAATACTACTGACCGAGCTCCAAGGATATAACTGTTAGATTGGGCCTGCGCAAGGTGACAAGTGAACCAACACTAGGGAAGACCCTGCTTGACCTCATCCTCATCAACCAACCTGTCAGATACATCTGTCCATGATAGTATTTGTAGGAGTGACTGCCTCAGAGTACTTATGGAGATAAAGTCTTGTCATCACACTGAACATATGCCCGAACATGTGGTGTGGCACTATTACTGTACTTAGTGGGATAGATTAAGAACAGATCTAGCCCTCAAAACTGGATATCCATGAGGCGCTGTGGGCCATTAGCAGAATTATATTCCACTAAAATTTGTAACCTCATGGCCTGGTATATCCCTACTCTACCATTACATCAAGCAGAGATCAACAGAAAATGCTGACAGGTCTGGCAGCATCTATGGAGAGAGAAATCGAGTTAATGTTTCAGGTTGTGACCTTTTCATTAGAACCTGAAAGGTCATGACCTGAAATGTTAACTGTTTCTCTCGGCACGGACCTGAATATTTCCTGCATCTCCAGTATTTTCCTTTTGTGCAAGCTGCAGATCAACCCTTGTTCAATGTGCAGTGCAGGAGAGCATACCAGCAGCAGCATTGGCACCTAAATGAGATGCCAACCTGGTGAAGCTCTAACATATACATGCTAAACAGCAGATGCTACAAACAAAGCTAAGTGACCCCACAGCCAACCAATCATACAAAGCTCTGCTGTCCTGCCACATCCAGTTGTGAATTGTGGAGGACAATTAACTGGAGGAGGAGGGTTCATAAACATCCCCTTCAATGATGGCAGAACTCAGCAAGTCAGTGCAAAAGATGAGGCCAAAGCATTTGCAATCATCTTCAGCCAGAAGTGCTGGGTGGAAGATTCACTTTGGCCTCCTCCTGAGGTCCCGACCATCACAGATGCCAGTCTTCAGCCAATTCAATTCAGTTCACTTGATTATCAAGAAATAGCTGAGCACACTGGATACAGCAAAGGCGACAGGCCCCAAAAACTTTCCGGTTCTAGCGCTGAAGACCTGCGCTCCAGAACTAGCCAGGCCTCGAGCCAAGCTGTTCCAGTATGGCTACACCATTGGTATCTACTTGACAAAATGAAAACTTACCCAGGTATGTCTTGCCACAAAAAGCAGGACAGATCCAATCTAGCCAATTACCACCCCATCAGTCCACTCTCAATCATCAGCAAAGTGATGGAAGGGGGTCATCAACACAGCTATTGTGGAACTTACTCAGGAAGAACTTCATCACTGGCTCAATTTGGATTCCGCCAGGACTTGGCTCATTACAGCTTTGGTCCAAACTTAGACAAATTTGAATTTGAGGTGAAGTGTGAGTGACTGCCCTGGACATCAAGGCAGCATTTGACTCAGTGTGGCATCAAGGAGCTCTAGTAAGATTAAAGTCAATGGGAATTAGGGGAAGAACTCTCCACTGGTTGGAGTCATACATATCAAAGGAAGATAGTTGTGGTTGTTATCTCAGCCACAGACATCATGCAGGAGTTGCTCAGGATAGTGTCCTAGGCCCAACCATCTTCAGCTACTTCATCAATGACCTTCAACCCATCATAAGATCAGAAGTGGAGATGTTCGCTGATGATTGCACGGAGTTCAGTTCCATTCGCAACTAACTTCAGATAATGAAGCAGTCCTTGCCCGCATACAGCAAGACATTCAGGCATGGGCTGTTAAGTGGTAAGTAAACAATCACACCACACACATCTCCAACAAGAGGTAACTTGTGTGTGGAGGCGAAAGACATAGGCATGGTTCTTAATGAAAACTTTGCATCTGTTTTCACAAAAAAAAAGAGGGACAGAGCAGATATTGTAATCGAGGGGGAATGTGAAATATTGGATGGGATAAACATAGTGAGAGAGGAAATACTAAAATGTTTAGCATCCTTAAAAGTGAATAAATCACTAGGCCCAGATGAAATATATCTCAGGCTGCCAAGGGAAGAAAGAGTGGAGGCTCTGTCCATCATTTTCCAATCCTCTCTGGCTACAGGCGTGGAACTGGATGACTGCTCATGTATCGTTGTTTAGAAAGGGAGGAAGGGATAACCCGAGTAACTACGGGCCAGCCAGCCTAACCTTGGTGGTGGGCAAATTATTGAAAAAAGTTCTGAGACAGAGTATAAATTGTTGGGGAATGGCACGGAGTGAAATGCTCATTCGGAGAGTTGGTGCAGACACGATAGGCTTAATGTCCTCCTTCTGTGCTGTAACAATTCTGAGGTTCTGTGAGTTCTGTGGAACCCCACAAGAAGCAGTCTTCCAGTCACAGAAACACCCAATCAAGAACAGTCAGCATGGATTTGTTAAAGGAAGGTCATATCTGTAACTTGATTTAATTTTTTGAGGAAATAACAAAAAGGGTCAATGAGGGTAGCATGCTTGATCCAAGTAAAAAGAACAGTACAGCACAGGAACAGGCCAATCGGCCCTCCAAGCCTGTGCTGATCTTGATGCCTGCCTAAACTAAAACCTTCTGCACTTCTGGGGTCCATATCCCTCTATTCCTATCCTATTCATGTATTTGTCAAGATGCCTCTTAAACGTCTTTATGGTACCTGCTTCCACCACCTCCCCCGGCAGCAAGTTCCAGGCACTCACCAACCTCTGTGTAAAGAACTTGCCTCGCACATCCCCTCTAAACTTTGCCCCTCTCACCTTAAACCTATGTCCCCTAGTAACTGACTCTTCCACCCTAAGAAAAAGCTTCTGACTATCCACTCCGCCCATGCCGCTTATAACTTTGCAAACCTCTATCATGTCGCCCCTCCACCTCTGTCGTTCCAGTGAAAACAATCCGAGTTTATCCAACCTCTCCTCATAGCTAATGCCCTCCAGACCAGGCAACATCCTGGTAAACCTCTTCTGTACCCTCTCCAAAGCCTCCACGTCCTTCTGGTAGTGTGGCGACCAGAATTGCACGCAATATTCTAAGTGTGGCCTAACTAAAGTTCTGTACAGCTGCATATCTTGCCAATTTTTATACTCTATGCCCCGACCGATAAAGGCAAGCATGCCGTATGCCTTCTTGACTACCTTATCCACCTGCGTTGCCACTGTCAGTGACCTGTGGACCTGTACGCCCAGATCTCTCTGCCTGTCAATACTCCTAAGGGTTCTGCCATTTACTGTATACTTCCCACCTGCATTAGACCTTCCAAAATGCATTACCTCACATTTGTCCGAATTAAACTCCATCTGCCATTTGTCCGCCCAAGTCTCCAACCGATCTATATCCTGCTGTATCCTCTGACAATCCTTATCACTATCCGCAACTCCACCAACCTTTGTGTCGTCCGCTAACTTACTAATCAGACCAGTTACATTTTCCTCCAAATCATTTATATATACTACAAACAGCAAAGGTCCCAGCACTGATCCCTGCGGAACTCCACTAATCACATCCCTCCATTCAGAAAAGCACCCTTCCTCTACTACCCTCTGTCTATGACCGAGCCAGTTCTGTATCCATCTTGCCAGCTCCCCTCTGATCCCATGTGACTTCACCTTTTGTATCAGTCTGCCATGAGGGACCTTGTCAAAGGCTTTACTAAAGTCCATATAGATAACATCCACTGCCCTTCCTTCATCAATCATCTTTGTCACTTCCTCAAGAAACTCAATCAAATTAGTGAGGCACAACCTCCCCTTCACAAAACCATGCTGCCTCTCGCTAATAAGTCCATTTGTTTCCAAACGGGAGTAAATCCTGTCCCGAAGAATCCTCTCTAATAATTTCCCTACCACTGACGTAAGGCTCACCGGCCTATAATTTCCTGGATTATCCTTGCTACCCTTCTTAAACAAAGGAACAACATTGGCTATTCTCCAGTCCTCTGGGACCTCACCTGTAGCCAATGAGGATGCAAAGATTTCTGTCAAGGCCCCAGCAATTTCTTCCCTTGCCTCCATCAGTATTCTGGGGTAGATCCCATCAGGCCCTGGGGACTTATCTACCGTAATGCTTTGCAAGACACCCAACACCTCCTCCTTTTTGATAATGAGATGACTGAGACTATCTACACTCCCTTCCCTCAGCTCATCATCCACCAAGTCCTTCTCCTTGGTGAATACTGATGCAAAGTACTCATTTAGTACCTCGCCCATTTCCTCTGGCTCCACACATAGATTCCCATCTCTGTCCTTGAGTGGGCCAACCCTTTCCCTGGTTACCCTCTTGCTCTTTATATACGTATAAAAAGTCTTGGGATTTTCCTTAATCCTGTTTGCCAATGACTTCTCATAACCCCTTTTAGCCCTCCTGACTCCTTGTTTAAGTTCATTCCTACTGTTTTTATATTCCTCAAGGGATTAGTCTGTTCCTAGCCTTCCAGCCCTTATGAATGCTTCCTTTTTCTTTTTGACGAGGCTCACAATATCCTGCGTTATCCAAGATTCCCTAAACTTGCCAAACTTATCCTTCTTCCTCACAGGAACATGCTGGTTTGCATAGATTATAGCAAGGCTTCTGACGAGGTCCCATATGGCAGACTGATCAGTAAATTAAAAGCTCATGGGATCCAAGGGAAAGTGGCAAGTTAGATCTAAAATTAGCTCTGGCAGGAAGCAAAGGTTTATGGTTGATAGGTGTTTCTGTGACTGGAAGACTGCTTCCTGTGGGGTTCTGCAGAGCTCACAGAATCTTAGAATTGCTACAGCACAGAAGGAAGACATTCAGCCCATCGTGTCTGCACCAACTCTCCGAATAAACAATTCACTCAATGTCATTCCCCCGCTTTCTCTCTGTAACCCTGCATGTTCTTCCTTTTCAGATAACTAATTCCCTTTTGAATGTCTCGATTGAACCTGCCTCCAACACATTCTCTGAAAGTGCATTTCAGATCCTAACCACTCACTGCATGAAAAGGTTGTTCCTAGTGTCACTATTGCTTCTTTTGCTAATTACCTTAAATATGCCCTCTCGTTCTTGATCCTTTCACGAGTGGGAAGAGTTTTTCCCTATTTCTCATGATTTTGAATACCTCCATCAAATTTCCTCTCAACCTTCTCTTCTCCAAGGAAAAACAGTACTAACTTCTCCAATTTATCTTCATAAATGAAGTTCCTCATCCCTGGAACCATTCTCTTCACTCTCCAATACCTTCACATCTTTCCTAAAGTGTAGCACCCAGAACTGAACGCAATACTCCAGTTGAGGCCGAACCAGTGTTTTACACAAGTTTAACATAACCTCCTTGCTCTTGTGCTCTATGCCGCTACTAATAAAACCTAGGATACTGTATGCTTTATTAACCACACTCTCAACCTGTCCTGCCACCTTCAATGACTTATGCACAGAAAATCTAGGTCCCTCTGCACCTCCTCAGTACTGGTCCCTGCCTGTTCATGGCATACATCAATGATTTAGACTTAAATATAGAAGGCATGATTAAGAAGTTTGCAGATGATAGGAAAACTAGCCATGTGGTTGATAGTGAGGAAGAAAGTTGCAGACTGCAGGAAGATATCAATGGACTGGTCAAATGGGCAGAAAAGTGGCAAATGGAATTCAATCTAGAGAAGTGTGAGGCAATGCATTTGGGGAAGGCAAACTAAGGTAGGGAATACACTTTAATTGGTAAGATTCTGAAGAGTATAGAGAAACGGAGGGACCTTGGAATATATGTCTACAGATTCTTAAAGGTGGCAGGATAGGGAAATAGGGTGGTCAAAAAGCCTTTACAGGCCAAGGACTAGAGTATAAGAGCAGAGAGGTTATGCAGGAACTGTACAAAACACTAATTTGACGGCAGCAAAAGTATCGCACACAGTTCTGGTCACCACATTACAGGAAGGACATGAGGGTACAAAAGCAATTTACAAGGATGTTGCCAGAAACAGAGAATTTGAGCTATGAGGAAAGATTGAATAGGCTGAGTTTGTTTTCTTTGGAACAGAGGAGGCTGAGGAGAGATTTAATTGCGATGTATAAAATTATGAGGGGGCCTAGTTAGAGTGGATAGAAAGGCCCTATTTCCATTGGCAGGGAGATCAATAACCAGGGGGCATAGATTTAAACTAACTGGTGGAAAGATCAGAGGGGAGATAAGGAGTACTTTTTTCACCCTGAGGGTGATGGGTCTGGAACTCACTGCCCAAAAGGGTGGTAGAAGCAGAAACCCTCAATGTATTTGAAAAAAAAATATGCACTTGAGGTGCCATAAACTATAGGGCTACAGACTAGGAGCTGAAAGGTGGGATTCGACTGGATAGCTCTTTCGGCCAGCACAGACACAAGCTGAATTGCCTCCTTCTGCACCGTAAATCTATGTTTCTAAGGCATTACCAGCACTAAATCCTCCAGCATCAATATCCTATGTGTCACCACTGACCAGAAACTTAACTGGACCAGCTACATAAATATGTACTTTTGTCACAAGAAAAGAAAAGCAGAATATGTTTAAAAGGTGTGAAACTTGTAAGTGTCGATGTTCAAAGAGAGTTGGATGTGCTGTACAAGGAACACAAAGTTAGCAAGCAGGTACAGCAAGCAATTAGGAAGGCAAATGACATGTTGGACTTAATTGCAAGGGGATTGGAGTACAGGAATAAGGAAGTTTTGGTCTCCTCATTTAAGAAAGGATAAATTTGCATTGGAGGCAGTGCAGCAAAGGATCATTAGATTGGTCCCTGGGACGAGGGGGTTGTCCTATGATGAGAGGCCAAGTAAATTGGGCCTATATTCTCTGGAGTTTAGAAGAATGAGAGGTGATCTCATTGAAACATAAGATTCTAAAGGGGCTGGATAGGGCAGACACAGATTATTTCTGCTGGTCGGAGAATCTAGAACACGGGGACACAGTCTCAGGATAAGGGGCCAATCATTCAGGACTGAGATGAGGAGAAATTACTTCACTCAAAGGGTTGTGAATCTTTTGAATTCTCTACTCCAGAGGGTTGTGAATGCTCCATCATTGAATACGTTTAAAGCTGGGATAGATGGACTTTTGGACTCTCAGGGAATCAAGGGATATGGCAAGCAGGTGGGAAAGAGGAGTTAAAACCTAAAATCACCCATGATCGTTTTGAATGGCAGAGCAGGCACGATGGGCCATATGGTCTACTCCTATTTCTGGTGTGCTTGTACTGTGGCTACAAGAGCATGTCAGAGGCTGGGAATTCTGCAGCAGGTAACGCACCCAGACATCTCAAAGCCTATCCACCATATATAAAGCACAAGTCAGAGTGTGATGGAATACTCTCCACTTGCCTGGATGAGTGCAACTCCAACAACACTAAAATAACTCAACACCATCCAGGACAAAACAGCCCGCTTTTTTTTTTCTTTCTCCATCAGCCTACCATGGGGAACCTTATCAAACGCCTTACTGAAGTCCATGTATATGACATCTACAGCCCTTCCCTCATCAATCAACTTTGTCACTTCCTCAAAGAATTCTATTAAGTTGGTAAGACATGACCTTCCCTGCACAAAACCATGTTGCCTATCACTGATAAGCCCATTTTCTTCCAAATGGGAATAGATCCTATCCCTCAGTATCTTCTCCAGCAGCTTCCCTACCACTGACGTCAGGCTCACCGGTCTATAATTACCTGGATTATCCCCGCTACCCTTCTTGAACAAGGGGACAACATTAGCAATTCTCCAGTCCTCCGGGACCTCACCCGTGTTTAAGGATGCTGCAAAGATATCTGTTAAGGCCCCAGCTATTTCCTCTCTCGCTTCCCTCAGTAACCTGGGATAGATCCCATCCGGACCAGGGGACTTGTCTACCTTAATGCCTTTTAGAATACCCAACACTTCCCCTCCTTATGCCAACTTGACCTAGAGTAATCAAACATCTGTTCCTAACCTCAACATCCGTTATGTCCCTCTCCTCGGTGAATACCGATGCAAAGTACTCGTTTAGAATCTCCCCCATTTTCTCTGACTCCACGCATAACTTTCCTCCTTTGTCCTTGAGTGGGCCAATCCTTTCTCTAGTTACCCTCTTGCTCCTTATATATGAATAAAAGGCTTTGGGATTTTCCTTAACCCTGTTTGCTAAAGATATTTCATGACCCCTTTTAGCCCTCTTAATTCCTCATTTCAGATTGGTAAGCTTAAAATAACTAACAAAACTACCTTTAATTTCCAAAAAGTAAATTAACATTAGAGTCACTTACCTGAGGTGGTGATAGTGTGTGTCCGAACCCACCAGACCCGACAGCGACACGTCGTGGGGTCCCGTCAGGTTCGGGTTGGGTAGCCTGCCTTTACAGCAAATGCATGGGAACACCACCACCTGCAAGTTCCCCTCCAAGTCACACACCATCCTGATTTGGAACTATATCACCAAACCTTCACTGTCGTTGGGTCAAAATCCTGGAACTCCCTTCCTAACAGCACTGTGGGTGTACCTACCCCTCATGGACTGGAGCAGTTCAAGAAGGCAGCTCACCACCACCTTCTCAAGGGCAATTAGGGAGGGGCAATAAATGCTGGCCTGGCCAGTGACGCCCACATCCCATGTAGAGAGAAAAACTATAGGAATTTATAATCAAAATATAAAAGTGAAGTCAGAAGTTATAACAAAGTGACGACTAAATGGAATTAATTGCCTATACCTTGATCTAAAGCCGAATCTCCGAAGTCCCCCCATCTCCTTCACTCTCACTCTCCCCCAACCGCCACCATCCGAGGTTCCAGATCACTCTTCACCGCCCAGAAGCAATGCCAGAGACGCCCACCTAGTACTGAGCGTTCATTTACCTCAAACTTCACGGGGCAGAAACATGAACAGTTTAGATCCTACCGGCGAGGCAGACAGTGCCGGCCCTCCAAGGTCGGTCGAGCCTCAGCCCAACGTTTCCCTTAACAACCCCACGGAGACCCCCGAACGGGCAGGAGCATGTGATCTGCGAGCGCATGCGCAGATTGCCGAGCTCCATAAACGCGGGAGATTTGAAAGCAGGACCCGGATGTTGCCGCCCAATCGATTTCCGGAAACTCCCACCCGTCCCGCCCCCGCCATCATCCTCTTGGTGGAGAGTGGCCTGACGTCGGTAAAGCTGATTGGTTGATGGGCTTGTCAGTCCAGGAGTACTTCCGTTGCCAAGGAAGCAGAAGGGAAGATGGCGGCAGCGGCAGCAAGATTTGAAGGTGTGATACTGTGCGGGAAATGGGAGGTGGGCAGGAACACCCAAAGCGAGTTGTGATGCGGGTAATTCTCTTGCAGGCTTGGCCGACATCCCCAATATTAGCAATAAACTCCAGAGTACCCTTCAGTAAACCAGCACCCATGGGCCTCAATGACCCTTTCACCACTCCTTCCTGGTCTCCCTGCTGTGTCTAACACCCCCAATACCTCTCCCTTTACCCCACCTAGTTACTCTTCCCCCAAATCCCGCTAGTGCCCAGTGTTTCTGACTGTGTCTTTATTGATATTCACCTGAACAGCTCCATTCAGCAAGAATATATTGGTCACTGAAAATAGATAACAAGAACAAATCAAGCCAATGTATTTTCTTTTGTTAATTTTATTTGTCTCCCTGTGAAGCATCTTCCCTTGAAAAGTGACTGTACTACAGTGACTATACTTTAAAAAGTACTTAATTGGTTGTAAAGGGCTTTGGGACAGCCTGAGATTGTGAAATGTGTCACATAGATGCAAGTTTTCTTTTTCATTTTGAAAAGACAGACTGAATGGAAAAGGAGGAGTAGCCCCCATAATAGAGGATGACATAAGGACAGTAGTAAGAGGATCTTGGCTCAGACGATCAGGAAGTAGAATCAGTGTAAGTGGAGTAAAAACAAAGTGCTGGAAATACTCAGGTCTGGCAGCATCTGTGGAGAGAGAAGCAGAGTTAATGTTTCAGGTCTGTAAGTGGAGATTAAGGGTCAGATAACACTGGTTTCAGTAGTTTCTAGGCCCACTCATTAATTATATTGTTGGACAGAGTATTAGGCAAGAAATAATTGGAGCTTGAAACAAAGGCAATGTAATAATTGTGGGGGATGTTCATGGACACAGGACAAATGAAATTGGCAAAGGTGGTCTGGAAGATGAATTTGTAGTAAGCTTTTGTGACAGTTTCCTGGAACAATAAATTGTGGAACCAACTAGGGATACAGCTAGTATTGTGCAATGAGTCATGTTTAATTAGTAATCTAGTAAAAGATACTCTGGGAAAAGGTGATCATAATACTATTGAATTCTACATTAAGTTTGAAAATGAGATACTGCAGTCCCAAACAAGAATTTTGAACTTGAACAAAGCCAATTACATAGGTTATGAGGAGACAGCTGGCTGATGTTGATTGGGTAAATAGGTATGACAGTAAATAAACAGTGGGAAACGGTTAAAGAAATAATTCAAAATTTTCAACAAAAATTCATTCCATTAATAAAAACAAAAAATTCAGCAAGAAAGATCCACCAGTGGTTTACTAGGGAAGTTAAAGGTAGTATTAGATTAAAAGAAATGTTGCACAGAATAGTAAGCCTGAGGATTGGGAGTGTTTTAGAATCCAGCAAAAGGTTTATGAGGGAAAAGTAGAATATGAGAGTAGACTAGCCAGGAATATAAAAACATTGTAAGAGCTTTTACAGGTATATGAAAAGGAGAGAGTAGCTAAAGTAAATGTTGGTCCCTTAGAGGCAGATTCAGGAGGACTAATCATGTAAAATGAGGAAATAGCAGAGATGTTGAACAAATGTTTTGTGTCTATCTTCACAGTAGTAGACACAAATTACATACCAGAAATAGAGGGTAAACAAAGAGTTACTAAGAGTGAGTAACTTAAGGTAGTTAATATCAGCAGTGAAAAGGTACTGGAGAAACCGAAGGGACTAAAAGCCAACAAACCCCCGGGACCTGATGGCTTACATCCTATGGTTCTAAAGGAGGTGGCTGCAGAGATAGTGGATTCACTAGTTCTGATTTTCCAAAATTCCCTAGATTTGAGAACAGTCCCAGCAGATTGGAAGTTAGCAAATGTAACACCGCTATTCTAGATAAACAGGACATTTTCAAGTTGGCAGGCTGTATCTAGTGGAGTGCCCCAAGATTCAGTGCTGGGGTCTCAGCTATTTTCAATCTATATTAATGACTTAGACAAGGAGACTGAGGGTAATGTATCTAATTCTGCCGACGATACAAAGCTAGGTAGAAATGTCAGCTGTGAGGAGGATGGAAGAAAGCTGCAATGAGATATAGTCAGGTTGGATGAATGAGCAACAAGGTGGCAGATGGAATATAATGTGGGGAAGTGCGAGTAAGAACAGAAAAGCAGAATATTTTTTGTAAAGGTGTGAAACTTTGAAGTGTTGTTGCTCAGAGAGACTTGGGTGTACTCATACAAGGAACACAAAGTTACCATGCAGGTTGTAGCCATCGTCCTAAAGGACCAGAAACATTTCTCTCCATTAGAGAGAGACAGTTAGTAATATATAGCTTGAGGGGCACGGCGAGGAGGCAAGCCTCCATAAACTGCCACAGCCGGTAGGGGGATTGAACCCATGCTGTTGGCATCTTTCTGCATCACATTCTACCATGCAGGTACAGCAAGTAATTAGGAAGGCAAATGGAAAGTTAGCCTTTATGGCAAGGGGTTTGGAGTACAAGAATAAGGAAGTCTTGCTACAGTTGTACAGGGCTTTGGTGAGACTGTGTGCAGTTTTGGTCTCCATATGGAAGGAAGGACAGCGAAAGTTCACCAGATTGGTTTCTGGGATGAGAGGGTTGTCCTGTGATGAGAGACTGACTTAATTGGGTCTATGCTCTAGAAAAATGAGAGTAATCTCTTGAAACATACAAGATTTTGAAGGGGCTTGACAGGGTAGACCTGGAGAGAATGTTTCCCCTGGCTGGGGTATCTAGAACACAGGGTACAGTCTCAGGATAAGGGGTCGATCATTTAGGACAGATTAGAAAAACTTCTTCATTAAAAGATTTGTGAATCTACGGAACACTCTACCCCAGAGGGTTGTGGATGCTCCATCATTGAGTGTATTTAAGCCTGATAGACAGATCTTTGGCCTCTCAGGTAATCAAAGGATATGGGGAGTGGGCAGGAAAATGGAGTTGAAGTAAAAAGTCAGCCATAATTTTATTTAATGGCAGAGCACGCTCAAGGAGCTGTACGAGCTTCTACTGCTCCTATTTCTTATATAGCAGTACAGAGCAATAAAATGAAACTCTGCAGTGTGATCTTGTGATACTGTTGTCATGAGGAGCGACTAAGCAAAGAACAAATGCTACCCCATGGGTTGAAAATGAAATTACAGCCACCCCGCCCCCCCCCCCCCCCCCCAAAGCCACAGAGCAGATTTAGTAACAGCCCAGGATCAGGGGCCACAACCTCTCCATAAGAAATAGAAGGAGTAGGCCACATGGCCCCTCGAGCCTGCTCTACCATTCAATACCAACATGGCTGATCTGCCTCAATTCCGCTTTCCTGCCCACTCCCCCATATCCTTTGATTACCTGAGAGTTCAAAAATCCATTGACCTCTTTCTTGAATATACTCAAAGCATCCACAACCCTCTGGGGGAGAGAATTCCAAAGATTCACAACCCTCTGAGTGAAGAGATTGCTCCTCATCTCAGTCTTAAATGATTGACCCTTTATTCTGTGGCTGTGCCTCCTAGTTCTAGACTCTCCAGCCAGGGGAAACAACCTTTCAGTATCTGCCTTGTCAAGTCCTCCCTCAGAATCTTGAGAATTTCAATGAGATTGCCTCTCTCTCCTAAACCCAGAGTATGGCCCAATGTAATCAACCTCTCATCCTAGGGCAACCCTCTCATTCCAGGAATCAACCTAGAGTCTATGCCAGTTCTCCATGGAGCTATCCAGTCAGTCCTATTACCTTGCTCAATCCCCATAGCCCTGCAAGTTTATTTCCTTCAAGTGCCCATCCAATTTCCTTTTGAAGTCATTGATTGTCTCCACTTACACCACCCTCGAGTTCCAGGTCATGACCACTCACTGTGTAACAAAAAGTTCTTCATATTCCCCCTGCATGTCTTGCTCAAAACCTTCAATCTGTGTTCCCTAGTCCTTGTACCATTAGTTAACGGGAACAGTTTTTCCTTGTATAACTTATCTAAGCCTGTCATAATCTTGTACACTGCTAGTAAATCTCCCATCAAACTCCTTTGTTTTAAGGAAAACAACCCCAGCTTTTCCAACCTAACTAAAATCTCCCATCCCTGGAACCATTCCGGTAAATCCCCTCTGCACCCTTGCTAAAGTGTGGTGACCAGAACTGGACGCAATGCCCCATTTGGGGCCTAACCAGAGCTATATAAAGGTTCAGCATAACTTCCTTGCTTTTGTACTCTATGCTTCTATTTATGAAGCCCAAGATCCCATATGCTTTACTAAGCACTCAATATGTCTCAATATGTCCTACCACTTTCAAAGATGCACCCTCAGGTCCCTCTGTTCCAGCACACTCTTTAGAACTGTGCCATTAAGTATATATTGCCTCTCCCCATTCCTTCTGACAAAATGCATCAGCATGTCGGTATTAAATTACATCTGCCACCTGTCTGCCCATTCTGCTATAATAATAAAAGCAAAATACTGCAGATGCTGGAAACCTAAAATAAAAACAGAAAGTGCTGGAAATATTCAGGTCAGGCAGCATCAATGGAGAGAGAAACAGAGTTAAAGTTTCAGGTCTGTCTGTCTGTCTCTGTGCCCCCCACCACCCTTTGCAGGCGGTGCATATCCTGATTGCTTGTCACACCTTCAAGTTTGTATCATTGGCAAATTTTGAAATTCTACTCTTTATTCCAAGATCCAAGTAATTTATATATAGCATAAAAAACAGCAGTCCCACCACTGATCCTTGGGGAACACTGCTGTCTACCATCATCCAGTTTGAAAACCAACCATTGACGACATCTCACTGTTTTCTGTCCTTGAGCCAATTTTTTTATCCAATTGGACACTGACTGTCCTATTCCATAACAATTTTGTTAACTGGCCTTTTATGTGGCACCTTATCAAACACTTTCTTAAAATCCATGTAATCAACATCCACTGCATTCCCTTCATCAACCTTCTCTGTTTCTTCATCAGAAAATTCATTTAGATTAGTCAAGTATGATCTACCTTTTACAAATCTGTGCTGGCTATCCTTAATTAACTTGAACCTCTCCAAGTGTCTGTTGATTTTTTCTAAAACCTTAACTGCCAATGATAAACTAACTGGTCCGTCGTTGCTGGAACTGTCTTTATACCCTTTCTTGAATAAGGGTGTCACATTTGCCACTCTCTAATCCTCTGACACCTCCCCCATATTCAGGGTAGATTGGAAGATTATGGCAAGCCCTTCTGCTATCTCCATCCCCACTTCCTTTAGCAACCTGGATGCAAGCCATCCGGACCAGGTGACTTATCTACCCCAAGCATAGCCAGCCTTTTCAGTACCTCTCTCTTCTCAATTTTTACCCTATCCATTGCCTCTACTCTCTCCGCTTCTAACGATATTTTGTCAGATTCCACTTCCTTAGTGAACACTGATACAAAGTACTCGGTAAGTATATTAGCTTTGCCCTGCACTTCTCAGAATATATCACCTTCTTTCTCCCTAATAGATCCTACTCCACTTCTTACTACCCGCTTACAATTTACATGATGGTAGAAGACTTTTGGGTTCCCTTTTATGTTGTCTGCCATTCTATTCTCATATTTTCTCTTTGCCAGTTTTAGTTTCCTCTTCACCTCCCCTCTCAACTTATTGTATAAGGTCTGGTTCTCACTTGAAGAATTCAACCTAGTGAACCTTTGCTGCACCAATGGTAGATTATAGCTTAATTTTTGAATGGCAGTGCGGAACATGAGGGAGACAGAGATTTTCTGTTCCATTATCAAGGACAGATGAGGAGATGAGGCCAGATGTGCCTCCACAGAGATGTGGAAAATTGTAAGGGATTTCATCTCCTGTCACTGGCTCACCCTAGCATTGACGGGCAGTTGGAGGGGAATATTAAATAGTTTACAAAAAATAAGTTTTTTTTTATCTTGGTAAGACTGCCTCAGAAAAATCTTGCTACTTTGTAGTTGATGTTTTCTGACTCAAGTGCTGAGTTTTAACAACCCACAAATCCTTTTGTTTCCTCAGAAAAGTCACAAGGAAAGTACTCGGCCATTTGCATCACCATGGTGGTGATACTGCTTGGGCTGCCTCTCTGGTGGAAGACAACGGAGACATATCGTGCCTCGCTGCCTTATACCCAGATGAATGAGCTGGACATTCTCTTGGTAAGAGATTGTTTCAATGGCAGTGCATTGGGCTTTGTAGGATTTGAGTTGTGCTGTTTCTTCTCCAAGGCATTTCGAATGTCAGCCATGATTCAGTGGGTAGCACTGTCGTCCTGAGTCAAAAGGTTGTGGGTTCAAGTCCCACTCCAGAAACGTGAACACAAAAATGTCAGCTGAAGCTTCAGTGCAGTCAGTACTGAGGGAGTGCTGCACTGTTGGAGATGCTGTCTTTCGGATGAGGCTGTGTCAGCGCTTTCAGGTGAATGTAAAAGATCCCACAGCACTATTTCAAAGAAGTCCTGTGTCATGGCCAATATTTAACCCTTAATTAACATCAAAGAAAGAAAGGAAAACTTGCATTTATATAGCACCTTTCACAACCACTGAAGTCTCAAAATGCTTTACAGTCAATGAAGTACTTTTGTTTTTGAAATGTAGTCACTGTTGTAATGCAGGAAACACGGCAGCCAGTATGCACACAGCAAACTCCCACAAACAGCAATGTTATAATGACTAGATAATCTCTTTTTATGACGTTGACTGAGGGATATTTTGGCCAGAACACTGGGAATGAATCCTCTGCTCTTTAGTAGTGCCTTGGGATCGTTTGCATCCACCCGAGCAGGCAGATAGCTCTTAGTTTAACCTCTCATCTGAAAAACAGCACCTCCGACAGTGCAGCAAGTCCCTCAGTACTGCACTGGAATGTCAGCCTTGATTATTGTGCTCAAGCCCTGGAGTGGGACTTGAACCCAGAACTTTGACTCAGAAGTGAGAGTGCTACCCACTGAGCCCCAGCTGACACCTGAAAACCGATTGTCTGGTCGTTATCACAGTGCTGTTTGTGGGAGCTTTCTGTGTTCAAATTAGCTGCTGCATTTCCTACATTATAACAGTGATCGCCCTTCAAAAGTACTTCATTAGCTTACATGGGTAGAAAGAGAATATGGTCCTGCAGTCAGAATTTAGGGAGCTAGGTAAGAAATTAGCAAGCAGGACCTCAAAAGCAGTAATCTCTGAATTAATCCCAGTGCCACGCCCAAGTGAGTATAGAAATAGAAGGATAAGGCAGATGAATGTGTGGCTGGAAAGATGGTGCAGAAGGGAGGGCTTGAGGACCAGCTCTGGGGGAGATGGGACCTGTGCACGCCGGACGGGATGCAGCTGAACAGAGCCGGGACTGAGTTCCTTGCGGGACATTTTGCTAGTGCCCTTGGGGAGGGTTTAAACTAGTTTGGCAGGGGATGGGGGACCTGAGGGTAGAATCAATTGGGACAAAATCAGAAATGAAAATGGAAGGCGGAGTTTGGAAGACACAGGAAACAAAGGTTAGAAAATAAAAAAATGAGTTTGGCAGTGCTTAAGGGTGTTTATTTCAATGCAAGGAGTATAGCAAATAAAACAGATGAGCTGGGGGCACAGATAGACACGTGGCAGTATGATATCATAGTTATTACAGAAACATGGCTTAAGGAGGGACAGGAATGGCAGCTCAGTGTTCCTGTTTACAGGGTTTTCAGATGTGATAGGGAGGGGGATAAGAAAGGAGGAATTGTGGCAATTTTGGTCAAAGAAACTATTATGGCAGTGAGGAGGGATGATATGTTGGAAGGTTCATCAAATGAGGCCATATGGATTGAGCTGAGGAACAAAAAAGGGGCAGTCACACTGCTGTGGGAGTGTACCATAGATTCCCAAACAGAGGGAGATAGAAGAGCAGATATGTAGGCAAATCTCTGAGAAGTGCAAGAACAATAGGGCAGTAATAGGGGATTTTAACTACCCCAATATTAACTGGGATAGTTTTAGTGTGAAAGGAATTGAGGGAGCAGAATTCTTGAGGTGCATTCAGGATAACTTTTTTGCCCAGTATGTAGCAAGTCCAACAAGGGAGGGGGCAGTTTTAGACTTGGTTTTAGGAAATGAAGATGGGCAGGTGGAAGGAGTGGCAGTGGGAGAGCATTTTGATGGTAGTGATCATAATTCAGTCAGTTTTAACATAATTATGGAAAAGGACAGAGATACGACAGGAGTTAGAGTTCTCAATGGGGGCAAGGCCAATTTTACTAAACTGAGGAGTGATTTAGTGAAAGTGGACTGGAAACAGCTACTTGAAGGTAAATCAGTGTCAGAGCAGTGGGAGGCATTAAAAGGGGAGATTCAAGGGGTTCAGAGTAAACATGTTCCCACAAAGAAAAAGGGTGGGATGGCCAAATCTAGAGCCCCATTGATGTCAAGGAGCCTACAGGGTAAGATAAGGTAGAAAAGGAAAGCTTATGTCCGACACCGAGAACTCAATACTACAGAAAGCCAAGAGGAGTATAGAAAGTGGAGGGATGAAATCAAAAAGGAAATTAGGAAAGCAAAGAGAGGACATGAAAGAATATTGGCAAGCTAAATCAAGGTGAACCCAAAGATGTTTTATCAATACATTTAAGAGCAAGAGGATAACTAAGGAGAGAGTAGGGCCCATAAAAGACCAAAAAGGTAACCTATGTGTAGGGGTGGAAGATGTTGGTATTGTTCTTAATGAATACTTTGAGTCTGTCTTCACAAAAGAGGGGGACAGTGCAGATATTGTAGTTAAGGAAGAGGGGTGTGAAGTGTTGGATGTGATAAACATAGGGAGCGAGGACGTATTAATGGGATTAGCATCCTTGAAAGTGGATCAATCACCAGGGCCGGATGAAATGTACCCCAGCCTGTTAAAAGAAGCAGGGGAGGAAATAGTGGAAGGTCTGACCATCATTTTCCACTGGATACAGGTGTGGTGCTGGAGGATTGGAGGACTGCTAACGTTTAAAAAGGAAGTGAGGGATAGACAGAATAATTACAGGCCAGTCAGTCTAACCTCAGTAGTGGGCAAATTATTGGAATCTATTCTGAGAGACAGGATAAACTGTCACTTAAAAAGGCACAGGTTAATCAAGGATAGCCTGGATTTGTTAAGGAAAGATCTTGTCTGACCAGCTTGATCGAATTTTTTGAAGAAGTAACAAGGAAGCTAGATGAGGGTAGTGCAGTTGATGTGGTCTACATGGATTTTAGCAAGGCCTTTGACAAGGTCCCACATGGCAGACTGTTTTATAAAAAAAAAATCTCATGGGATCCAGGGAGATGCAGCAAGGTGGATACAAAATTGGCTTAGTGGCAGGAACAAAGGGTAATTGTTGACAGGTGTTTTTGCGACTGGAAGGCTGTTTCCAGTGGTGTTCCGCAGGGCTCAGTATTGGGTCCCCTGTTTTTTGTGGTGTATATTAACAATTTGGACGTAAATGTAGGGGGCATGATCAAGAAGTTTGCAGATGATACAAAGATTGGCCATGTGGTAGATAGCGAGGAGGATAGCTGTAGGCTGCAGGAAGATATTGATGGTCTGGTCAGATGGGCAGAAAAGTGGCAAATGGAATTCAACCTGGAGAAGTGTGAGGTGATGCATTTGGGGAGGTCAAACAAGGCAAAGGAATACACGAGTAATGGGAAAATACTGAGAAGTGTAGAGGAAGTGAGGGACCTTGGAGTGAATGTCCACAGATCCCTGAAGGTGCAGGACAGGTCGATAAGGTGGTTAAGAAAGTACAAAATACAAGAGCAGGGAGGTTATGCTGGAACTATATAAATCATTGGTTAGGCCACAACTTGAGTTCTGTGTGCAGTTCTGGTCACCTCATTACAGAAAGGATGTAATTACATGAGAGAGAGTATAGAGGCGATTTACGAGGATGTTGCCAGGACTGGAAAAATGCAGCTATGAGGAAAGATTGGATAGTCTGGGGTTGTTCTCCTTGGAACAGAGAAGGTTTGGGGGAGATCTGATTGAAATGTACAAAATGTTGAGAGGCCTGGATAGAGTGGAGGTGATGGGTCTATTCACCTTAGCAGAGGGGTCAGTGATGAGGGAGCATAGATTTAAAGTGATTGGTAGAAAGATTAGAGGGGAGATGAGGAAACGTTTTTTCACCCAGAGGGTGATAGGGGTCTGGAACTTACTGCCTGAAAAGGTAATTGAGGCAGAAACCCTCAACTCATTCAAACAAAATCTGGATATGCACCTCAAGTGCTGTAAACTACAGGGCTACGGAACAGATACTAGAAGGTGGGATTAGAATGGATGGAACATTTTTTGGCTGGCACAGACCTGATGGGCCAAGTGACCTCTTTCTGTGTCTTATACTTTCTATGATTCTATGATTAGTTGTATAGCTTTGAAATATCCTGAGCTCGCGAAAAGTTTTTTAGAAATGCATGTCTTTTTTCCTTTCTCTGGTTAACACTGTCCTTGGGGCAGTGGATGTGGCCCCATGTGCTGTACTGTGAATTGATAGCGAGGCCTTTTGTGCAAAGGCACTGACCTCCCGACTGTCGGGTGAAATGCAGCATGAGCGGGCTTGCTAGGGTGGCATCCGGGTTATGAATAGGAGGCAGCCATCAGGATGAGTGGAGAGAGTTTGAACTGGACTGCAGGATGCCCCAGGCACTGTGACCAGAATTATTTACAAAACCATTTTTGATCAGTTACACTTGCTGTTACCTTAGATGGTGAATGAAATAGGTTTCTCACCATTGAGAGGAGTTTTATTTTATGGAGCTGGGTGTGTGCAGTAGACGAACGAGTTGCTTAACCTCTGCAACCTGGATCCACTCAGTGCAGACAGAGGGCGGCCGGTCTGAAAGGGCCATGCAAGATTAGTGTTTTTCTTTTCTCTGCTCTTGTGTCAAGGTGTTGGTTGTTGCTAGAATAGTTCTGTGGGGTCCGACTGCTCTCCAATGCTTTGCAAGCGGCCCATTTTCCGTGTCTGATCCTCGACAGGTATTGTTGACAGACTATTTGTCTGCAGGAGGTATCACACCAAGCCAAACCCTATTTCGACTCGGTGTCCTCGCACACACTTTTAACCAGGAAGTGATTAGCTTGATGCTTCTTGTTTCTTTCAGCTCCAGGGACCTGTGGCCACCTGTAGCTCCAGCTGAGAGCTAGCTCAGACCAGGAATCAAACCTGGGATTTTCTGAGTGCATAGGTCACTGTCATACCATGCAGTGCATATATGAACTGAGTTAAATGATGGAGGCAGTGAGTGTTCCAAACTGCTGTGCAACCGGGTAACCTGGCAAAAAGTTGAACTTTCACCTTTCAGGTGTCAGCTTTGGTCCAGTGGTAGGAACCAACCTTCTCAGTCAGAAGGTTGTGGGTTCAGTCCCACTCCAGAGATATGCAGATATAATTCGGACTGACACCTGACACTTCAGCGCAGTACTGAGGGAGCGCTGCACTATCGGAGGGGCTATCTTTTTGATGAGATGCTAAACCGAGGCCCCATTTCTACTTGTTCATGTGGATGAAAACCTCCCATGGTACTATTCAAAGAAGATCATGGGGAATTCTCCCTGTGTCCTGGCTGATGTTTATCTGGTTTCTATCTGTGGAATCTTGCTGTGCACATGTTGACTGCTGGGTTGCCCTACATTACAACAGTGACAACACTTCAAAAGCACTTCATTGACTGCAAAGTTCTTTGGGGCATCCTGCAGCAATAAAAGACCATTGTATAAGTGGGAGATTGTCCTTTCTCCCACAGGCTGTCAAATTAAATGGCAAAGATTCTTGGAACTTATGCATATGAATGTAATTCACAGTGTGCTGTAATCCCTTTTGCAGCTTGACATAAGTGTGCCAGTGGAGGTAGTTTTCGCGAGAGGCACACTGACAGCAGAACAACAGAAAAAGCTACTGCCACAGACCCAGTTTAGCCAGAAGATGAATCAGTTGGATGGTGAGTGAATAGCCGTAGAAAACTGAAAGTTGCTGCAGGACATCATGAAGTTCTAGGTCCCTCAGTTTCTGTGTTGATTGTAATAGTGTTAATATTTGAACAAAAAAGGAACATTTGTCCTAACCATCACTAATCCATCTTCCCCTTCAAATTACTGTGCTATGCAAACCAGGAAGGTGCCAGTTTTGATTCCGTGGTCTGTGCTGAGTTAGCTGCTCACAGTCAGATAACAGTCGCAGCACAGTGCTGGTCCTCAGTGCCCCTGGCTAGATCTCTGCTCCTGATCACCTTCCAGTGACCCCTGGCTGGGAAGTGCCCGTGTCTGCTCTTTGGGTGATGATAGGAGCATGTTTGGCCATGTAACCCCTGCTGATGCTCACTTGTCAGCTCAGAGCCAAGACTGACCAATAATTGTTCCCCACTGAGAGTTCATGCCTTCTGGCATAGCGGGGAGAAAACATGGACAATATGAATATAAAGAAAAGCTACTTTATACTATTGACAGATGTAACATGCTAAAAATCCCTTTTTACTGATCTCCCAAATATTTCAGAGTACATAAGTGCATGTGGGTCACTGAACCCGTGGTATAACCTGCACCATTGGTATGATTGGGTATTGAGTGTCTGATTCACTATCGAGCCAGGTTTGCTTCTTGTACAAATTCTATTTCATATTGTGTTGCTTTGTAAAGTTTAAACTCTGTTCTGTCTGTCTCTCAGGTAAAACGGGGTTCAAGTACAGGTATGAGAAGACATATAGAGCGGCTACTGGTATAGAACAAGATGCCTTAATGGGTGAAAATGTGGAAGGTATAGAATTAGCCCGCATGACTTTACTGATACTGATTTAATTTCCATCTCATTTATCTAGAAAGCAGGAGACCCCCCCCCCCCCTTTTGTTTATGTGGATACTAAAAGGAGGAGTTGGAGACTAACTGTCTAAGCTGCAACTCTGAATGACCAGCTCCAATTAGTTGCTGAGAGATCTTTGGGATTGGTGTGGGAGATGACTGGTCCAGCAACCCCTTCCCCACTGAGACTGTGAGCTCATGGTGTGGGTTTCATTAATTAAGCAGAGGCTTTAACAGCTTATGACTATAACTGTCCACGATCATGTGAGGCCCATCATAAAACCTGAAAAGCTTTGTGAGGCCCCACTTTCAGGGTCTATATTGATATTTGTCATTCTGCTCCAGAGCAAGCTTCTAACCTCCCAGAGCTTGCTTCAGGGCACCAGTGTGAAAAGTGTATCGCCCCAGTGAAACTCTTCACCTGTCTGTACGTGATGCAGCAATTATCACTTTATATATTCCTCTTGTAAGACCAGTGGCTTCAGTCTTCCTCGCTCCAAATCTCATCACCCATCATAGGAACATAGGAGCAGGCATAGATCATTCAGCTCATCAAGCCTGCCCCGCCATTCAATACGATCATGGCTGATCATCCACTTCAATGCCTATTTCTCTCACTATCCTCATATCCCCTTATGTCATTTGTATTTAGAAATCTGTCAAGCTCGGCTTTAAACATACTCAATGACTGAGCTTCCACACCCCTCTGGGGTAGAGAATGCCAACGATTCACAACCCTCTGAGTGAAGAAATTTCTCCTCATCTCTGTCCTAAGTGGCTTCCCCCTTATTTTGAAATTGTGTCCCCTGGTTCTGGACTCCCCAACCAAGGGAAACATCTTAGCTGCATCTACCTTGTCTATCCTTTTAAGTATTTTGTAGGTTTCAATGAGATCTCATTCTTCGAAACTCTACAGAATACAGGCCCAGTTTCCCCAATCTCTCTTCATAGGACAGTCCCGTTATCCCGGGAACAAGTCTGGTGAACCTTCGTTGCACTCCCTCTATTGCAATAATATCCTTCCTAAGGTAAGGGGACCAAAACTGCACACAGTACTCCAGGTGCGGTCTAACCAAGGTTCTATACAATTGAAGCAAGACTTCACTACTACTTCTTACTGCAGTTATACAAGGCCTTGGTGAGACCACATCTGGAGTATTGTGTTCAGTTTTGGTCTCCTTATCTGAGGAAGGATGTTCTTGCCATGGAGGGAGTGCAAAGAAGATTTACTAGGCTGATTCCTGGAATGTCAGAATTGACGTATGAGGAGAGATTGGGTCAACTAGGCCTATATTCACTAGAGTTTGGAAGAATGAGAGGGGATCTCATAGAAACCTATAAAATTCTAACAGGACTAGACAAGCTAGATGCAGGGAGAATGTTCCCAATGGCTGGGAGTCCAGAACCAGGGATCACAGTCTCAGGATACGGGGTATGCCATTTAGAACTGAGGTGAGAAATTCCTTCACTCAGAGGGTGGTGAACCTGTGGAATTCTCTACCGCATAAGGCAGTGGAGGCCAAATTATTAAATATATTCGAGAAGGAGATCGATTTATTTCTTAAGGCCAAAGGGATCTGGGGAGAAAGTGGGAACAGGGTGTTGAATTAGACGATCAACCATGATCTTTTCTGAATGGCAGAGCGGGCCTGAAGGGCCGAATGGCCTACTGCTCCCATTTTCTATGTTTCTACTCCTGTATTCAAATCCTCTTGCGATAAAGGCTAACATACCATTAGCTATCTTAATTGCTTGCTGCATCTGCATGTTAGCTTTCAGTGACTTATTGACAGGGACACCCAGGTCCCTTTGTACATCTACACTTTCTAATCTCTTACCATTTAAGAAATACTTTGTACATCTGTTTCATCTACCAAAGTGGATAACTTCACATTTTTCCACATTATATTCCATCTGCCACGTTCTTGTCCACTCATTAAGTCTGTCCAAAGCCCCTTGAAGCCGCTTTGCATCTTCCTTACGACACATGTTCCCACCTAGTTTTATGTCATCCATGAACTTGGAAATACTATATTTGGTCCCTATATCCAAATCATTGATATATATTGTGAACAGCTGGGGCCCAAGCACTGATCCCTGCGGTACCCCACTAGTCACGGCCTGCCAACGCAAGAATGAGCTGTTTATTCCGACTGTCTGTTTTGTGCCTGTTAACCAATCCTTAAACCATGCCAGTATATTACCTCCTATGCCATGCCCTTTAATTTTGCTAACCAACCTCCTGTGGGGGACTTTCTCAAAAGCCTTTTTAAAATCCAGGTATACCACGTCCACCAACTCCCCTTTATCAATTCTGTTAGTAACATCCTCAAAAAACTCCAACAGATTCCTCAAGCATGATTTCCCATTCATAAGTTCATGTTGACTATGCCCAATCAGATCATTATTATCCAAGTGTCCATTTATCACATCTTTTAGAATAGATTCTAGCATTTTCCCTACTACTGATGTAAGGTTAACAGGTCTGTAATTCCGTTTTCTCTCTCTGTCCCTTCTTAAATATTGGGGTGAAATTTGCGAGCTTCCAATCTGCAGAAACTGCTTCAGAGTCTATAGAATTTTGGAAGATGATCACCAATGCATCCACTATCTCCATAGCTACCTCTTTCAACACTCTGGGATGTAGAATATCAGGTCCCGGGGACTTATCAACCTTCAGCCCCATTAATTTTACCAATACAACCTTTTTACTAATACTAATTTCCTTCAATTCTTCATTCTCCCTAAACCCTTGGATCTCTAATTCTTGGAGATTTCTTGTATCTTCCTCAGTGAATACGGGCACAAAGTAATCATTTAGCTTCTCTGCCATTTCTCTATTCTCCATTATAAATTCTCCTGATTCTGCCTTATTTGTCTTAGCCAAACTTTTCCTTTTTATGTACCTATAGAAGCTTTTACAGTCCGTTTTTATATTTTTTGCTCGTTTGCATTCATATTCTGTTCTCCCTTTCTTTATCAGTTTCTTTATCCTCCTTTGCTGTATTCTAAAATCCTCCCAATCCTCAGGTTTATTACTATTTCTGGCAACTTTATAGGCCTTTTCTCTTAATCTTATACAATCCTTAACGTCCTTTGTTAGCCACAGTTGACTGTCTTTACTTTTGGTGTTTTTGTGCCTTGAAGGAATGTACAGTTGATGTAAACTATGAAATATTTCTTTAAAGACAATGAATTGCCTATGTACTGTCATACCTTTTAATGTATTTTCCCAATCCACTTCAGCCAATTTGCCCCTCATACCTTCATAATTTCCTTTGTTCAAATTTAACTACCTCACTTGCAAACATGATGTAAAATTCTATCATATTATGGTCACTCATCCCAAAAGATTCTTTTGCAAGATTATTAATTAGCCCTTTCTCATTACATAAAACTAGATCTAAAATAGCCTGTTCTCTAGTTGGTTCCTTAACATACTGCTCTAGAAAACCGTCCCTAACACACTCCAGAAACTCGTCCTCCACAGCATTAGTGCTCATTAAGTTTACCCAGTCTATATGCAGATGGAAGTCACCCATGATTACTATATTACCCATGTCACATGCTTCTCTAATCTCCTGATTAATACCATGCCCTACACTACCACTACTGTTTGGTGGCCTATAAACAACTCCTGTGTAATGTTTGCTGCCCTTTGCTGTTTCTTAGCTCCACCCAAACAGATTCCACATTTTGTTCTCCAGAGATCTTTCCTTACTAAAGTACTAATCCCATCCCTTATTATCAGTGCCTGTCATTCCTAAATGTCGAATATCCTTGAATATTCAATTCCCAGTCTTGGTCACCTTGTAACCATGCTTGTTATGGCAATTAGATCATACCCATTTACCTGTGTTTGGGCCTTTAAATCATCTACCTTGTTGCGAATGCTGCATGCATTCAGGTAGAGTGCCCTCAACCTTATCGTCTTGACATTCTGCATGGTAAACCTAGTTGATGCTCGCCTTTGTTTCGCCTGCCTTCAAATGTCACTTGCTACTTTTCTACCTCCTATTACCAGCTTTACCTTCTTCCAATTTGAGCTACCCCTCAAGTTCCCTGACAAGCTAATTTAAACCCTCCCCAACAGCACTAGCAAATCTCCCTGCGAGGATGTTCGTTCTGGTCCTGTTAAGGTGTAGCCCATCCATCTTGTACAGGTCCCACCTGCCCCAGAACCGGTCCCAATACCTCAGAAATCTGATTTCCCCCCGCCACCCACACCAATTGTCCAGCCACGTGTTCAATCGATCAATCCTTCTATTCCTATGCTAACTAGCACGTAGCACTGGGAGTAATCCTGAGATTACTGCTTTGCAAGTCCTGCTTTTTAATTTCCTTCCCAACTCCCTAAAATCTGTTTTCAGGACCTCATCCCTCCTCTTGCCTATATCACTGGTACCAATGTGGACCATGACCTCTGGCTGTTCGCCCTCCCCCAGAAGGAGTTAGATATAGCTCTTGGATCTAAAGGGATCAAAGGGTATGTGGCGAAAGCGGGAACAGGCTACTGAGTTGGATGATCAGCCATGATCATGATGAATGGCGGAGTAGGCTCGAAGGGCCGAATGGCCTACTTCTGCTCCTACTTTCTATGTTTCTAAGGATGTCCTGCAGCCGTTCCGTGACAGCCTTGACCCTGGCGCCAGGGAGGCAACACAGCATCCTGGAGTCACATTTACTGCCGCAGAAACACCTGTCTGATCCCCTGACTATTGAATCCCCTATCACTATTGCTCTTCCACTCTTATTCCACCCCTCCTGTGCAGCTGAGCCACCCATGGACTTTTCTCTGGCTGCACTCCCCTGAGTAACCATTGTTCTCACCAGTATCCAAAATGGAATTTGATTAGCAAACAAGATAGACTCAGTGGACTCCTGCACTGCCTGCATGCTTCTACCTCCCTAAACATGCTATCCACGTCGTCCTCTGCCTCGCGGATGCACAACAGAGACTCCAGCCGCCGCTCGAGTTCTGAAACCCAGAGCTCAAGCTTTTGCAGCCGGTGACACTTTCTGCAGATGTGTTTGTCTGGGACACATGGTGCGTCCATGACTTCCCACATATCGGAGGACGTGCGTTCTACTTGGCTGAACTGACCTGCCTTAACGTAACGTTAAAAACCTTTTATTACAATGAGAAGTAAAAGAACTTACCAGTTACTCACCAATCAGCTTCTTCCCCTGTACTGAAGAGAGAGGCAGCTACTACAGGCTCAAAAAAGGTAGAAGAAAGAAGGAAAGAAAGGAGCCCCACCCTCATGCACCAAACTCCCACTTTACACTCTCTGCAAACAAATTTATTTTTTTCTTAATTTATAGTTCCCCTTCTTACCGAACTCCCTCAATTAACAAACTCCCTTCTTAACACTCTATGCCCTCGAGCAGCACTGAGAGTCCCCTGAATTTATACTCTGAAAACAATGCTGTGTCAGCTCTGCTAGAGCTCAGAAACCAGTTTAAGCTAGCTACCTAATTAACCAGCTACAGCTACTCTGAGTGTTAGTATATCCCTGTTTAAAACGGCAAGAAACCTAACTTACCACTTAACTGAAACAGGAATTTCAATTAATTGCTAAATGTAAACCAACAACAAAAACTAGCCTTGAAAGATGAACCCTTAAAATTCACTCACTTACCAGCTTCCCTTCTTCACACTCAGTGCATCAGCTTGGTGCTTGCTGACCTTCACTGGCTCCCTGACCAACTATCCCTCAATTTTGAAATTCACGTCCTTGTTTTCAAATCCTTCCATGGCCTCACCCCTCCCAATCTCTGTAATCACCTCCAGCCCTACAAGCCTTTGAGATCTCTGAGCTCCTCCAGTTCTGCCTCTTCTGTATCTCCAATTTTAATCCTTCCGCCATTGGCAGGCGTGCTTTTACCTGTCTTGACCCCAAGATCTGGAATGCCCTGTCTATATTTCGGCCCTCTTTTAACATGCTCCTTAAAACCTACCTTCTTGATCAACCCTTTGGTCATCTATCCTGATTTCTTTTCCTGTGGCTTGATGTCGAAAATGTCACAAATGTTTTTCTTGCTATTGTTCTTGTTAAGTGCTTTGGGACATTTTACTATTTTAAATATGATATATAAATGTAAGTTGTTTTTGTAGAATAATGTGGAAGATCAGAATAAAAGATGTTTTTCTGTCACAAAGGCTGCCTTTTTCTATCCTTATCACATCACCCTTCTCTGCCCCTGTTCAGTCCATCTACTGCTGAAGCTTCCATCCATGCCTTTACACCTCCACACTGCACAATTCCAATTTTCTCCTGGCTGACTTATCCTCCACCCTCCATAAACTTAATCAAAAACTCTGCTGTCCATATCCTATCTCTCATCATCCTGCTCACCCATCACCCTTGTGCACACTGACTTACATTGGCACCCAGTCCCCACAGCCTCAAATTTAACATTTACATCCTGTGAAGGGCAGGGATAGGCACCAACTTGCACCACAGACATTTGACAAAATCATTGACTCAGCCATGGACATGGGGGCAATTAATTTATATATAAATTATATATATAGCTACTCTAATGCCGTCAAAACCCAGTCTGATTTAAAACGCATTTCTCCCTATTTAGTGAGTACCTGGCATTATTTTTGCTTGCGCAAAGTAGTCAGTGTCTGCCCCCACACTTGATGTAGCGATGTAGAGAATCCGGATCAATGTCCATTTGTCGGGTGTGATCTTGATCTCTTTCTCTCCCCTCTCACTCTCTGTCGCCCTCTCTGTGTCAATCTCTCACCCCTCTCCCTTTCCCCTCTCTGTGTCCATCTCTGTTCTCTCTCTGTCCCCTGCGTCCCCCTCTCCCTCCTCCCTCTCCCTCCTCCCTCTGTGTTCATCTATCTCTGCCCTCTCTATCCGTACTCTCTCACCCCCCCTTCTCTGTCCTCCCTCCTCCCCCTCCTCTCTCTCCTTCCCCTCCTCTCCCCTCTCCCTCCTTCCCCTTTTCCGCCTCCTCGCCCCTCTCCCTCTCTCTCCCTCTGTGTTCGTCTGTCTCTGCCCCCTCTATCCATACTCTCTCACCCCCCCCTTCTCTGTCCCTCCTCCCCCCCCCCTCCTCTCCTCTCCCTCCTCTCTGCTTCCCCTCTTCCCCCTCCTCTCCCCTCTCTCTCTCCTCCCTCTGTGTTCGTCTATCTCTGTCCTCTCTATCTGTACTTTCTCTTCTCCCCTGCTCCCCCCGCCCTTTGTCCTCCCTCCCCATCCTCCCCTTCCCCCAGAAGGTGACACTTAAACCTTCCAACAGATATCATTGAATAATGATTCAGATTGGGGATGGGACCCTGGCTGGTTCTCTCTCTCTCTCGCTCTCTCTCTCTATCTTGCGCTCTTTATTTCATAGGGATGAGGGTAATTCTGTTCGTATTTCTACTGTCCCAACTGCAATCTACTAACTTGGAACAGCAGACCAGTTATTGAAACTGACACCTTCCTTATTTTGAAAAGCCTTTTGCCAACTGAGCCATTTGTTTCGAAAGGAGAGATTGCTGATCTAATCTAACTCCCTCTTTCTTGTATTTTTAGTGGCAGTTGTCACACTGTCCCGGGTTTACGAGAGCTTGGTAGGCTCGGTAGTATTATACGTTGTGCCCGCCGATTCCCAGCTTCTGCCGCAGGAGGTCACTGTTTACATTGGGAAGCACAGGGCTGCCTTCCTGCGCTCTCCCGTGACTAGATCGCACAGCGTGCAGGACGTGCTTCAGGACATTGACGCCAACGTGGAGGAGATCTTGCAGACAATGTCCTTCACTGATGACATGCTGGTCGCAGCATTGTCCAGTCGCGTTCCCTCAGGAATGTTCGGCACTGACACCTTCACAGACAGCATGACAGCTTTTAAATCAAGTCTCGGTAGGAACTTCTCTCTTTCTGCTATTTGTTGTTCCAGTTTTCTCCCTATCTCTCCTGTAGATATGGACTGTATCTCGGGGACGGTTCCACAGCTGGTGACCATACTCCAGTGTCTTACCCGAGGGCCCATTCTTTATGTGTGAGAAGAAACAGACGGGCAATTTTAAAATAACTCGCAGGGTGGACTAACCATGTGATGGGGTGGAATGCTGGCCTCATATCCTGTTCAATGTTGCTGTCCACTGATCTCAAGAATAAAATCAAACAGGTTGTAAAAGCCAGCGTTGCACCTGATCTTGTCAGTTTAATGTTGGATGGGTTGGTTAAAATTGCCTCCAATGTCTTAGCAAGCACTTAGACTGGGGAGTACCATAGTCAAGCCCAACCCTGACCCTGTCCTTAGCCAACATTCACACATGGCTGCAGGGCTAACTGGGTAAGGATCAGGAGTAGGAGCCCTGGTTGATATTTTCCCTTCCTAGCCCAGGGAGCTAAGGGCAGTTGTAGCCCTCCTACATCTGCCTAGGCTGAGATCAACTACCTGAGCCAACCCAATCCAACACCAACCCCAGCCCCATCCCAACTTCTAATATAACCCAACGAACACCCAAAGACTAGAGAGATTAGACACCTACTGTTAGAGGTCATGGAGGGTCCAGGCTGTTATCTTAGCCTCTACTGTTATCCTTTTTGTTACTGATTAATGGGGTGCTTGTTTCTGTGGCACAGATGAACTAATCCTCAGTATAATGCAGTGTCTGTGGTACCCTCACAAACAATCACGCAGACGTACCCACGTGCACACTGGAACTCTGCAGGATATGTCCCGTACCCCTCAGTGTCTAATCACACTACAAATGGCCCACAGTTGATGGTAGTAAGCATTGCAGATATCTCGCAGCTTAAATATTTTAATATTTTAAAATTGGGTCTCGGGGAGCATTTTGGAAATAGCAGCATCCCCACATTGCTCTGTTCCCATCTGTTAGATATTTGGGGCTGGCTGCTTGGCTATGATGTCATGTTCAACATATTAAATAATTAGTAAATAGACCAGCATTAATAACTAGTACATAAAGCAGCACTAAATAATGACCATTGCCAGGATCAGATGATGCACAATGGTTTGTCTTGGTGAATTTCTGTTTTCTCACTTTCACTCCCCATGTAGGATATGAAATCACCTTCAGTCTGTTGAATCCTGATCCCAAATCCCATGATGTTTGCTGGGATATCGAACGAGCTGTGAATAATTACGTGCAACCTTTCCTGGACAAGCTGTCATTTATCGCCAACTTTTCTGTGGACTCTCAGGTAGGATTGGGTTAGTACGACTGCCTTTTAAATAAGAAAGCTGGTTGGACGGTGGAGTCCCCTGGTCCAGGACACCATCCAAGGTGAAACAAGTAGGGGAGGAGACAAAGCAAATCAACAGGAAACAAAGATTTTTATTTTATGCAGTGCCTTTTGTAACTTCAGAACATCCCAAATGCATTACTGCCAATTAAGCACTAATGAAGCTCCCACAAACAGCATTGAAACAGGTGCAAAAGATAAGGCTGAAGCATTTGCAACAATCTTCAGCCAGAAGTGCCAAGTTGACGATCCATCTCGGCCCCCTCCTGAAGTCCCCAGCATTACAGATACCAGACTTCAACCAATTCGATTCACTCCACGTGATGTCAAGAAACGACTGAAGGCACGGGATACTGCAAAGGCTATGGGTCCTAACAATATTCTGGCAATAGTACTGAAGACCTGTGCTCCAGAACTTGCCGCACCCCTAGCCGAGCTGTTTCAGTATAGCTACAACACTGGCATCTACCCGGCAATATGGAAAATTTCCCAGGTATGTCCTGTACACAAAAAGCAGGACAAATCCAACCCGGCCAATTACCGCCCCATCAGTCTACTCTCAATCATCAGTAAAGTGATGGAAGGTGCCATCAAGCAGCACTTGCTTAGCAATAACCTGCTCAGTGATGCTCAGTTTGGGTTCTGCCAGGGCCACTCAGCTCCTGACCTCATTACAGCCTTGGTTCAAACATGGACAAAAGAGATAAACTCAAGAGGTGAGGTGAGAGTAACTGCCCTTCACATCAAGGCAGCATTTGACCGAGTATGGCATCAAGGAGCCCTAGCAAAACTGGAGTTAATGGGAATCGGGGAAAACTCTGCTGGTTGGAGTCATACCTAGCGCAAAGGAAGATGGCTATGGTTGTTGGAGGTCAATCATCTGAGCTCCAGGACATCACTGCAGGAGTTCCTCAGGGTAGTGTCCTAGGCCCAATCATCTTCAGCTGCTTCATCAATGACCTTCCTTCAATCATAAGATCAGAAGTGGGGATGTTCGCTGATGATTGCACAATATTCAGCACCATTCACGACTCCTCAGATACTGAAGCAGTCCGTGTAGAAATGCAGCAAGACCTGGACAATATCCAGGCTTGGGCTGATAAGTGGCAAGTAACAGTTGCGCCACACAAGTGCCAGGCAATGACCATCTCCAAGAAGCGAGAATCTAACCATCTCCCCTTGACATTCAATGGCATTACCATCGCTGAATCCCCCACTATCAACATCCTAGGGGCTACCATTGACCAGAAACTGAACTGAAATAGCCATATAAATGCCGTGGCTACAAGAGCAGGTCAAAGGCTAGGAATCCTGTGGCGAGTAACTCACCTCCTGACTCCCCAAAGCCTGTCTACCATCTACAAGGCATAAGTCAGTCGTGTGATGGAATACTCTCCACTTGCCTGGATGGGTGCAGCTCCAACAACACACAAGAAGCTCGACACCATCCAGGACAAAGCAGCCCGCTTGATTGGCACCTCATCCACAAACATTCACTCCCTCCACCACCAGCACACAGTGACAGCAGTGTGTACCATCTACAAGATGCACTGCAGCAACGTACCAAGGCTCCTTCGACAGCACCTTCCAAACCTGTGACCTCTACCAACTAGAAGGACAAGGGCAGCAAATGCATGGGAATACCATCACCTGCAAGTTCCCCTCCAAGTCACACATCATCCTGATTTGGAACTATATCACCGTTCCTTCACTGTCACTGGGTCAAAATCCTGGAACTCTTCCTAACAGCACTGTGGGTGTACCTACCCCACATGGACTGCAGCGGTTCAAGAAGGCAGCTCACCACCACCTTCTCAAGGGCAATTAGGGATGGGCAATAAATGCTGGCATAGACAATGACACCCACATCCCAGGTTTCAGGTGTTGGTTGGCCAGGACACCTAGGGAACTGCCCTGCTCTTCTTTGAAGTAATGCCATGGGATCGTTTACACCCATCTGAGAGGGCTGATGGGGCCTCAGTTAATGTCTCATTCTAAAGATGTTAGAACTCTGACAATGCAGTGCTCCCTCAGTCGTGCCCCTCCGACCATGAAGCGCTCCCTCAGTGCTGCCCCTCCGACCATGAAGCACATCCTCAGTGCTGCCCCTCCGACCATGAAGCACATCCTCAGTGCTGCCCCTCCGACCATGAAGCACATCCTCAGTGCTGCCCCTCCGACCATGAAGCACTCCCTCAGTGCTGCCCCTCCGACCATGAAGCACTCCCTCAGTGCTGCCCCTCCGACCATGAAGCACTCCCTCAGTGCTGCGCCTCCGACCATGAAGCACTCCCTCAGTGCTGCCCCTCCGACCATGAAGCACATCCTCAGTGCTGCGCCTCCGACCATGAAGCACTCCCTCAGTGCTGCGCCTCCAACCATGAAGCACTCCCTCAGTGCTGCCCCTCCGACCATGAAGCACACTTCCTCAGTGCTGCCCCTCCGACCATGAAGCGCTCCCTCAGTGCTGCCCCTCCGACCATGAAGCGCTCCCTCAGTGCTGCCCCTCCGACCATGAAGCGCTCCCTCAGTGCTGCCCCTCCGACCATGAAGCGCTCCCTCAGTGCTGCCCCTCCGACCATGAAGCGCTCCCTCAGTGCTGCCCCTCCGACCATGAAGCAGTCCCTCAGTGCTGCACCTCCGACCATGAGGCACTCCCTCAGTTCTGCCCCATTGACAGTACAGTGTCAGCCTGGATTATTTGCTTACATTTCTGGTTAATGCGCAGCCTCTGCTTACCTCCTGCCCATTCCTTGGGTCAGATTGTGGAACAGGACTTCTACCTGCATATGCCCCCCCCTCCTTGGTCCAGCACACCAATCCAGTCTAGTCATACTTTGAATATTTATCTCAGTATATTAGGTAAAAGAGCTTAGTGAAAGCTGTTGGTAATGCTCTTGTCAAGAAAGGTGTGTAACCCTTTCCAAGCTGCAGAGAGATCACTAAGATTGTCCACAATATGACACTATCTTGTCACTTTGTTACAATGGTTTTTTCAGTTTTGATCAGACTGTCATCTGGAAGTCAGCTCCTTCCTCAGACTTGTTATCTGTCCTGGACGCTGATTGAGAGAGACATTGATGCAGAATGTTTAGCTGGGTGCGCTTTGAGTGTTCATCAGCTCTGGTTCAGACCTGATAATTGATTCACTGCTGTTTCACCGTCTGTGCTGAGGGCACTGTGTCTTTTGAGTAATGCTGGCTGTCTCTTTACAGATATTGTATTATGCGGTTTTGGGAGTAACGCCACGCTTCGATAAAGCCTCATCAAGCTTTTCTCTAAACGCGGACAGCCTGCCCCATGTGATCAATCCGGTTGAAGCCAAACTGGGTAAGAATCTCCCTCTATTCCAGTAAAGTGTCGACACTCAAAAGTGCTTTTCTCATTTTATCTGTTGATCTGGAATGTGCTGCCTGGAGGGTGGTGGAAGCAGATTCTATGGTAACTTTCAAAACAAAATTGGATAAATACTTGAAACGTAACATTCTGCTGGATTATGGGGAAAGAGCAGAGGAAGTGGGACGAAGTGTATAGAGCAGGTTCAGGCACAATGGGCTGAATGGCCTCCCGTGTGTCGTGATTCTATGATTATACAGCATTTGTTTTTATTCCAGATTTGTAGTATTTGCTTTTTTCCCCTTTTTTCTATATTGGCTGAAAACCAATTTAAAAACCAAGATTGCAGCATATATGAGGTCAGTTCAGTCTGACACCGAGGTTTTATTCAAACCAAACATCAGTCCCTGTAGGGTTGATTATTGACGGTGCTTGTTCCCAGTGTGAAAGAAAGTTTCCATGTCATTGAATTAGTTGGCCACAAGGCAGTGGGGTGTTTTTGCTGGTTAGCCACCAGGTAGGGGAACACACCATGAGAAAATCTGACAGGTAGCTGTACCTCTTGAGTGTCACAGGCCTCCTGTAGGTCAGCGTCTGAGAATCTGGAAACAAACCCTTGACAGCCTCGCAGCTGTTGTTAGATTGTCAGAGTCACAGTTGAAACACAAACTGGAACCACAGTAATAGCTTGCTGAGGTTTTCCTTTTGGTATCGCTGGGTTCGTTACAGTGAAGAGTAAGAATTCTCACCATCTGAGTGCCTGGGCATGAGTCGGAGGCCAATTGATTTTGTGGCAGGCATGTCTGTTGTTGAGGAGGGGATTGCCAGCAAGTGCTGGTAGGTCAATCGTTGAGTTGAACACTGGAATTACTGCATGCAGAATGTCGACTGCCCTCCCAAACTACCTGCAGAGTAGCTAACTCACTCCCTCCAGCCCCTCAATTTCTAATCTCATACTGGACACTATCTGCAGTGTCTAATATCATACTGGCACGGTTTTTGGATCGCTGGATTTATACTGGGTGCTGCCTGGGGTGCCTATTCTTGTATTAGTCACTGTCTCCAGTCCTTTATCTCAAAAAGGGCACTTCCTGCTGTCTCTTGGTACAGGGCACTGTCTGCTCTCTCTTTGCTCTGACAGAGGGCTGTACCTGCTCTCTCTATTCTGGCACAGGGCATTGCCTACTCTCTCTCTCTCTGACCTGGTAGAGGGCACTGCCTGCTGTCTCTTTGCTCTGGTAGACGGCACTGCCTGTTCTGTCTTTGCTCTGGCAGAGGGCACTGCCTGCTGTCTCTGCTCTGGTACAGGGCACTGCCTGCTCTCTCTCTGGCCTGGCACAGGGCTCTGCCTGCTCTCTGTACTCTGGTACAGGGCACTGCCTGCTCTCTCTACTCTGGTAGAGGACACTGCCTGCACTCCCTACTTTGGTAGAGGGCACTACCTGCTGTCTCTACTCTGCTACAGGGCTCTGCCTGTTGTCTCTACTCTGGTACAGGGCATTGTCTATGCTCTTTTCTCTGGCACAGGGCACTCTTTCTCTCTCAGGCCTGGGACAGGGCACTGCCTGCTGCCTCTGCTCTGGTACAGGACACTGCCTGCTGTCTCTGCTCTGGTACAGGGCACTGCCTACCCTCTTTTCTCTGGCACAGGGCACTCTTTCTCTCTCAGGCCTGGGACAGGGCACTGCCTGCTGCCTCTGCTCTGGTACAGGACACTGCCTGCTGTCTCTGCTCTGGTACAGGGCACTGCCTACTCTCTTTTCTCTGGCACAGGGCACTCTCTCTCTCTCTGGCTTGGCACAGGGCACTGCCTGCTATCTTTCTGGTCTGGCACAGTACAAACTCCTCATTTACCCTCCCTGTCTGACTGTACTGGGTTCTGGTGCTGAGCTGTGCTGTTGTGGAAAGGCACCAGGCAGAGAACCTGGCACGAAAGAGTGACTGACTGACTGTGGAAATGGTTGCAGTCTGAGGTGCAGTTCACTTACAGTCATTGTTTAGCTCATGAAGGTGCGGTGGCGATGAGGAGGAGAGGCACAAACATAGAAACATAGAAAATAGGAGCAGGAGTAGGCCATTCGGCCCTTCGAGCCTGCTCTGCCATATTCTTTAATCCCTTTCGCCCCAAGAGCTATATCTAACTCCTTGTTGAAAACATACAATGTTTTGGTCTCAACTGCTTTCAGTGGTAGCGAATTCCACAGGCTCACCACTCTCTTGGTGAAGAAATTTCACCTCATCTCAGTCCTGAAAGGTTTACCCCGTATCATTAGACTATAACCCTTGGTTCCGGACTCCCCCACCATCGGGAACATCCTTCCTGCATCTACCCTGTCAAGTCCTGTTAGAATTTTATAGGCTTCGATGAGATCCCCCCCTCACTCTTCTGAACTCCAGCGAATATAATCCCAACCGACTCAATCTCTCCTCATACGTCAGTCCCGCCATCCCAGGAATCAGTCTGGTAAACCTTTGCTGCACTCCCTCTATGGCAAGAACATCCTTCCTCAGATAAGGAGACCAAAACTGCAGACAATATTCCAGGTGTGGCCTCACCAAGGCCCTGTATAATTGCAGCAAGACATCCCTGCTCCTGTACTCTAATCCTCTCGCTATGAAGGCCAACATACCATTTGCCTTTTTTACCGCCTGTTGGACCTGCTTGCTTACCTTCAGCGACTGGTGTACGAGAACACCCAGGTCTCGTTGCATATTCCCCTCTCTCAGTTTATAGCCGTTCAGATAATAACCTGCCTTCCTGTTTTTGCTACCAAAGTGGATAACCTCACATTTAACACATTATACTGCATCTGCCATGCATTAGCCCAGTCACTCAACTTGTCCAAATCACCCTGAAGCCTCTCTGCATCCTCCTCACAACTCACCATCCCACCCAGTTTGTGTCGTCTGCAAATTTGGAGATATGGCCTTTAGTTCCCTCATCTAAATCATTCATATATATTGTGAATAGCTGGGGTCCTAGCAACGATCCCTGCGGTACCCCACTAGACACTGCCTGCCATTCGGAAAAAGACCCATTTATTCCTACTCTTTGTTTCCTGACTGCCAACCAATTTTCTGTCCATGGTAATACACTACCCCCAATCCCATGCACTTTAATTTTAGGCTGCATTTGCTGACAACAAAACCACTAGGTGGTGCTGCACTGGCACATGCGCAAATGCAGCATGTTCAACTAAAATGTCACAGCCTGTGATGTTCAGGCAGCTGCCAGGATTAAAGATGGCGCTGCTCAAATAATCACACAAAGGCAACGTAAACACATGGCAGCAGACAATGGCCGGAGAGCTGAGCGGGGGGAGCGCGGGGGTGGGGGGAGTGGTGGTGGGGGGAAGAGAGCGAGCGGGTGGGCGGTGGGGGGAGGGAAGAGCGAGCGGGCTAGTGGGGGGGAGAGAGCGAGCAGGTGGGTAGGGGGGAGAGACCAGGCGGGCGGGTGGGGGGGAGAGAGCGGGCGGGCGATAGGGGAAGAGGAGAGCGAGCAGGCGGTGGGGGAAGAACGTTTGAGCGGGCTTCCCACAGAGCGAGCGGGCAGGAGGAGAGTGAGCGGGTGGGGGAGGTGAGCGGGCTTCCCACCCCATCCCCCCCACTCCCCATCTCTCTCCCCGCATTATGCGATGACGTCAACTGCGCATGCGCCAACCAGTCATGGCACTGCGGAACGCTGCGCAGAGAGAGGAGCCCATTTGCTCATGTGCGCAGCCTGGCGCAGCCTGATGACGTCAACGGCCGGCTGCATTGTCAAGAATCACTTTGTTAATTTTACACGCTAATCTCTTATGTGGGAATTTGTTGAAAGCCTTCTGAAAGTCCAAATAAACCACATCCACTGGCTCCCCCTCATCAACTCTACTAGTTACATCCTCGAAGAATTCTAGTAGATTTGTCAAGCATGATTTCCCTTTCATAAATCCATGCTGACTCTGTCCGATTCTACCAATATTCTCTAAGTGCTCTGCTATAAAATCTTTGATAATGGACTCTAGAATTTTCCCCACTACCGACATCAGGCTGACTGGTCTATAATTCCCTGCTTTCTCTCTACCTCCCTTTTTAAATAGTGGGGTTACATTAGCTACTGTTGGATCTCAGTTTTTTATGATCTCATGGGTTACACGAAAAGAGACGAAGTCCGACTGTAGCTTTAAGAAACTTTATTGCAGTACTTAGTGGTTACATCATCAGCAAAGCGAACAACAACAACAGCTGGGCTCTCCTCCCTCTTCCTCCGTGCTGGAGGAGGGAATTCAAGCCTTTCTTATAGTTCTTCTTACAAATCAGTGACACCCCCTTTATGTTCCCAATTGGTTTACAAACTTTGCAGTCTCTTGGTGTCAGGGCCTGATTGGGGTACTGCCTTGTCACCCTCTCCTCAAGCAGTTTCTTGTTCCCCTATCTCCTTGGAACGTTGGGCTGATAGTTGTACAATAGGCTACTATTCGGCAGGTGCAGCTGTCCTACTAGGTTTTAGCTTGTCCGTCTATTTCTACTGATAAGCTGTCTGTGCACCCCTGAAGCAATGAAGTTATTTCTGATAAGCTGTCTGTGCAGCTCCAAAGTTAGTTTGTTAGTAATACATGATTGATTAATTATTTCATCTTAATTGTCTCCATATTATTCTGTTCTCGAAAATTCTGTTCTCACAGCTACCCTCCAATCTGTAGGAACTGTTCCAGAGTCTATAGAATCTTGGAAGATGGCCACCAATGTATCCACTATTTCTAGGGCCACTTCCTTAAGTATTCTGGGATGGTGTGGGAGTACACAGACCTCATGCACATGTATAGAGAGGTATCGCTGGAACACAGCTCTGATTATGTGGCTGAGTTAACAAGGAAAGTGGGTTAAGGAAGAAATTTGGTGTCATTGAATTCAGTAGAGGTGGAGAGCCCTTATGGAATAAACGAGTTCACATCTCACACACACTTGTGTCAAGTCTGCTTGCTGCCTGGAGACATGTCAAACATTTAAATTTTAAGCAAGTACTGTTTTAAACAGAAAAAGGATTTCTTTGAGTTGCATGTTCTGCATAATTCCAGCTCCTATTTGAATGTGCTCAGTGTGGTGTGTCTTCCCCTAGTGGCTAGGCTGGGAGTAGCAGGTTGCTCCTGCTCATGTCTCTGATCCTGAAGGTGCATAGGAACAGGAGCTCCCCGAGCCTGTTCTGACATTGTGAGATCATGGCTGATCTTTATCCCAACTCCACGCACCCACCTTGGCTCCATATAATTTTGCACCTGTAACTAGCAAAAATCCATCAATATCAGATTTTAAATTATTAATTGAACTAGCATCTAGTACTTTTTGTGGGAGAGGGTCATGGAGAGTTCCACACTCTATCACACTTTTCATGAAGGAGTGTTTTCTAACTTCTGTCCTGAGTGACCTGGCTCTGATTTTAAGCTTATGTCTCCTTGTCCTGAATTCCCCCCACCAGCAAGAAAAGTTTCTCTCCACCCTATCCATTCCTTTCCAAATGCTAAAAACCTCAATCTCCTCTGAATTTCAAGTAAACTTTCTCTGGTGGCTTTCTTCCCCAAAGGGCTCAGTTGGTGACTACAGTACCTGGTGTTACACTGAGCCAGTCAGACCAGAGAGCTTCAGCTTGGATCTCCAGGGTTTGCTCCATTAGTTGATCACATTGTGAACAGCGGAGACCGTGGGCTAGCGAGGGAAAAATCAGCCAGGGTCCCTGCTCCTGATCTCTGTTTAGTGAAACCCTGCTGACAATGAACATTAGTGAATATCAGCCAAGGAAAAGGACAAGCTGGTCGTGATGCCTCCCATAATCAAATAGCCAGGGCACCCACTGGGTTTTCACAGCCAGACTGGTGTTCGAGAGGAGATCTTGGAGGGTGCGTGACATCCATGGAACTGAATTCAGTTTGGGGATAGAGCCTGAGAACTACCTGAGTGTGTGGCTTAATTCCATATTGGTGGTGCACTCTGAGCAAGGAAGAGAGTTTTCCAACCTCCTCGTGGGCTGATTCATAACCTGTGTCATGCTGACTTACACCATTCACTAGTTGTCCCAAAGTAACAACTCCAGTTGCCTAATCTGCTTCTTGTAATCATTCCTTACCCTGTCTCTGGGGTTAAACCTCCCAGTTTCATTTCTTCTCCACTCCATTTCCCATTGACCCCAGTGAGTCACCCACCACTGAGAGTTTCCGCTTTAGAATGTACATCCCCTTGCAAACAAGGTCCTCCCCACCTTGACCTCATCTTTGATGAATTCATTGGCGTTTTGGCTCACAAGTCACTCTTTTTTTCCGCATTCAGGTTGCTCCATCTGGCAGTGGAGCAGTTCCACCTGCCCCCTTCCTCCACCCACTGCATCTCCATGTTTACACACCTCACTTTTTACTCCCACCTCTGCTGCCTCTCTTTCATGGTCCTCACTGTTTACTGCCCAGAGTCCCCGGATGATTTCCTCATTGAAACCTCCTCCCTATTTTCCACACTCAATCTTTGCATCGAATAATGACTCATCCTGGTGATTTTAGTCTACACCTAAATTTATGCTGCTCCCTTCTTCAATTTTTCTATTCTCATGATCATTACTCTACATGTTGTCTCTTCCACCCATTCCATCCCTCGATTTCCTCATCCCGACTGGCCTCAATATCTCTCCTGCCACCATCGTTGCCCAAGCCATTGTTGACTGTGTCCCCATTTCCCTTGCTACCCACATTCCCATGTCTGCTCCAATTCCTCTGCCATTATCCTCCAGCTTTGATCTTCCCCGCCCCAGAAGTAGAGAAGAATCTGGTGAGTTAAGCTGTTGGTGCTGAGCCACCTCCAGATAAGCTTGCTCATTGGCACAGTGTGCAGCATTTGTTATCTGGTTATTGCACATTGCTGGTGGCTTTGTGGATATAAATCCTCTGAATTCCAGATGTAGGCTCATGAATAAATTGATTGGAGTTGGGAATGTGTGGGCTTGTGTATAAAACGGTATCTTTGGAATCTAGAGTCTGCATTTATGCCATGTTGTTAAAAGAATCCGGCTGCTGGGAGTTTGCACCCAGACCGGTATAGGCGGTTTATTTTAAGAACGGGAGAACTTACATTTATATAGCACCTTTCACAGTCTCGGAACATCACAAAGCACTTTACAGCCAATGACACACTCTTAGTCGTGGTCACTGTTGTAATCTATGGAAATGTTTAATTCCTGAAGCCTGTGTTTGATGTATAAGTACAGAGATCACATTGTACTCTGTGCCAGATTAGTACCTGTGTTCCCATCCTGTTCTCTTGGAGCTCATATATTTCCCAATACAGTGAGCCGTTGATCACAGTTGTGGTATTGATGGGACATGACAGCCTAGGCTATAGGAAAATGGAGAATGATCCACACTGGACTGGGTCAACAGCAACAACAACTTAGTTAGATTGCGCCTTAAATGTAATAAAATGTCCCAAGGTGCTTCAAAGGAGCAATATAAAGCAAAAAAAGACACCAATCCACATGAGATATGAGATCAGATGACTAAAAGCTTGGTCAAGGAGGTAGGTTTTAAGTAGTGGGTTAAAGGAGGAAAGTGAGGTAGAGAGGCACAGAAATGGAGGGAAGGAATTCCAGAACTTAGGGCCCAGGCAGCTGAGTGCACAGCCACCAATAGTGGAACGATTAAAATTGGGGATGCTCGGAGGCCAAAATTTAGAGGAGCATAAATATCTTGGAGGGTTGTGGGGCTGGAGGAAATTACTGAGCTAGGGAGAGGTGAGGCCATGGAGAAATTTAAAAAACAAGGTAGAGAATCTTAAAATCAAGACATTGCTTGACTGGGAGCCAACGTAGGTCAGCAAACACAGGGGCAGTGGTGAACGTGACCTTGTGTGAGTTAGGATATGGGCAGCAGAGTTTTGGATGACCTCAAGTTTAAGAAGGGTAGAATATGGGAGACAGCCAGGAGTGCATTGGAATAGTCAATAGCTCTGTGAGTGTTTAATGGGACAGTGTAGAGAGAACTTTACTTTGTATCTAGCCTCTGAGGCCCCATCTGCCCTCTCAGATGGTGGTAAAAGATCCCATAATGCTATTTAAAGAAGTGCAAGGGAATTCAACTGGTGTCTTGGCCAATATTTTATCCCTCAGCCAACATTACTTAAAAAAAAAACTGAAGATCTGCTAATTTATTTCATTGCTGTTTGAAGTTTTTTGCTGTGTGCAAATTGGCTGCTGTATTTCCTACTTAACAACAGTCACTAAACTTACAATGTACCTCATCGACTATGAAGCACTTTGAGATGTTGTGAAATCATGAAAGGTGAGATATAAAGATGAATTCTGTCTGTCATTTCTTCTTTCTTACCTTCTCTCCCTCCTTTCTTCCTTTCCTCTCTTCCACCTAATTGTGTACTAAGTGGGAGGTGAGGACAATGAGTAGACACCAGCTTTCTCGACGAGAGAGAAGTCCATGGAACCAAATCCACAGGACTTTCAAAGTGTCCACTGAATGTTAAAATTCAGTTGTTTATAAGGAGAAGAAAACTGCAAATGATAAACATAAGAGGCTCTGTGACTGGGATATACACTATACTTCTAGAGAAGGCTGGAGTTGTTGACGAGGGCAGGAAAACTGCCAAGCCCACATGAAGCTCAACGTAACTCTTTTTGTTTATTCCCAGGGTCCAGTGTTGCTTCAAGCTACCCAGTTTTAAATTTCCTTCTCTACGTTCCTGAATATTCTCATTCTCCTCTGTACATCCGTGACAGCAGTGGATCTCCCGTTGAATCAAACGCTTTCCACAGCTCCCGATGGGGAGGAATCATGGTAATGTGAGAGAATAACCTTTTAAAAAAAAAAAAAATTGTGGTGCTTATCAAGCTCTCCTCCAACATGCTCATGGTGTTTCACAAACAAATATTCTGAAGTGCAATAACCATTCCTATGTAGGCTAATGCAGCCCCCATTCTGCACGCAGTAAGCTCCTACAAGCAGCACGGAGAGGAATGGGCTGTTTTTGTTGGTGTTCGTTGAGGGACGAATGTTGGTTCGGACACCAGGAGAACAGCCACTTCTTGAATTAGTACCATAGGACTTCAACATTCATGGAATTGCCAAAACTGTCAAACAGGTCTGAGACAAGTATCTCACCTGATAAGATGGCACCTTTGATAATGCTTTACATCCTTGGTGCTAAATGGGGTGTCCACCTAGATTATGGACTCACATACCAGTTTCAAAGCAGGTTTGTGCTTGTGGTTCCCCACTCCTTAACTGCCTGATTTTAGCTGGACACATCATTAAGCAGAGGTGAAGTACAGTAGAATGGAGAACTGTGAAACATATTAAAAGACGGACAAGAAAAAATGGGTTGGTCCATCAAGCCTGTCCCAAACAGTCATGACACAGCAAAACATGATGAATCCCGGTGCCTCTTCCAATGTTAGTTATGTAACCTCTTAGGAGAGGCAAAAGCCAGATAAAAATCCCCTTAATCAATTCAGGGAGCAGAAAGTTGGGAAATTCCTCTCTGACCCACCAAGGCAATCAAAACTAGTTCCAGGAGATTGCAGTGATCATGAGGTACAAACCCACCTACCTTCTGTACACAGTCATATTGGCCACAGTGAGACACTTGTCTGGTTCCTATTTGAACTGTCGCAGTGAATCCACAGTCACCACTTGACCCAGTCTCTATTCAAAGAAAAGCCCCTAACATAGTCCTATGCTCACGCAACTTTAAAGTTTAGTTTAGAGATACAGCACTGAAACAGGCCCTTCGGCCCACCGAGTCTGTGCCGACCATCGACCACCCATTTATACTAATCCCATATCCCTACCACATCCCCACCTGTCCCTATATTTCCCTCCCACCTACCTATACTAGGAGCAATTTATAATGGCCAATTAACCTATCAACCTGCAAGTCTTTGGCATGTGGGAGGAAACCGGAGCACCCGGAGGAAACCCACGCAAACACAGGGAGAACTTGCAAACTCCACACAGGCAGTACCCAGAATTGAACCCGGGTCGCTGGAGCTGTGAGGCTGGGGTGCTAACCACTGTGCCGCCCCATAAACTTCTTGTTACCCCCAAAATCTAACTAAAATAGTCTGTCGACATAGATGCAGTCTAGTCCATTCGTCATTATAAATCTTAAATTAAATCTCCCCGAAATTTATCTTTTTCTCGAGTAAAAAGCCCCAGATCTCTAAGCCCTAACTTGATAACTAAGGGCTTTGAAGCTAGGGATCACTCTAGAAATTGGTTGACTCTTAACTGCCCTCTGATATGGCCTAGCAAGCTACTCAGTTGTCAAGGGCAATTAGGGATAGGTAACAAATGCTGGCCTTGCCAACAACGCCCACATCACTTGAAAGAATTTTAACAAAGTAGCCCTTCTCTGAATCTTTTTCAGGGCCCATATCACCCAGTGAGAGTCTCCACCCCCACCCAAGGGGAATGGTGCGTTAGGGAGTAACTGAAAACTTGCAGAAAATGAAGGAGTTAGGGGGCGAGGAAGATTCAAGAACTTAGCAGCATATAGTTCCTAAACCTGCCATCCAAGATAATTTTCCATTCTTTTAGGAAAGTATTAAGGGAAGCCTTTGGAGTAATTTACTTGCAGGTTGGACTCCTGACGGTGGAGCATTGTATTGGGGGCTTGGTTGTCTTTAATTTTGTCTCCACCTTCTGTTCTTCCCCCACCCTTCCTTTTTATCATTTTTGCCCTCCATCTCCCCCCCCCTCTCCCTTCACCACCCCAATGCTTAAATCTACCACAAAATCATAGTAAGTACCTTTGTACTCTTTAGTAATCCACTTACAGTGTTGCAGACAAGGAGGTAGCACTGTATGTTGGTGCAGCCAAGTGCTGAGATCAGATATTAGGCATCTTGCTAGTGTGGGACATGTAGGACAGTAAGTTGCCATGGCCAGTTATCTCAATTGTACACTGACTAGATGCCGAATCATTGCTGGAAGCCAGAAAACAGGACGGCCGCTACCCGCTCACCCAGAAGTCTAGTGACGGGTCTTTGAAATGTAAAATTGGAAAGTTGGGGCACTCTTTTAACTGTGATTTCTCCCTCTGTGCCCCCCACCCTCCACTGCTTGAGGGAACGAAATCTTGCTGAGGATTGTACCGCGGGGTGGGGTGGACAGGGTGAGCAGTGTGGGTAGCTCCAGAGGTGCTAGTTGGCCTCAAGTCTTAATTTCAACAGGTTATTTCACCTTGAAGATCATTACAGTCAAGCCCAAATTCTGTCCTGACCTGATGTCCACAACGAGACACTTTCCAACTGGCATCTATGAATAATGAGCAGGAACCCTGGCTGATTCCAACCTGCCTCGAAGCTAGAGCAGCAGCGTCTAAATGTGTCTTCCCTACCTCTCTATTGCAGTTGAAGCCAGTTAACTTGACACAAGACCCAGGATTGATCCAGGGAAGTTCTGCTGTGTGGTTTGGTTCCTTCACTAACTGGAGCATCTGTTGCCAATATTTTGAGAACAAAATTGATTACAGGTTTCCCTGTGATTGTGTTTTTTGGATTTAAATGAGCTAGCTGTTCACACAGCTCCCTTTGTGAGCAGTATCCTTTACAGGGTTACCTAGCTATCACTTTTTTGCAGCGTTTCTTGGCAATGGTTTCCATAGCATCGACGTTGAACGTAGGAGCAAATGTTGCGAATGAACACGTGCACGACTGCACCTCCAATGGAATGCATTAGTCGCAAGAGCTCCACTGCAGCTCCAGCTTCTCAGAAAGCAACCTCAAGGCAGCATCCATAGCAACACCTGTTGCCAGTCGTTCTAGCAACTGTATCCATAGCAACAGTGCCCCTCAGCCACTCCCCTGTGCTGGTCTCTGTGCATCACTGCTCAAAATAGCACCAGGTTTAATTTGCTGCTTTTTTATTGAGGTTTCCACGTAGGCAGGCTTAATAACTCTGCAGTGGTTTTCCGTATCCACTGCATTTGTAACAAACTGAATAAATTTACAACAAAAAGTAGTTTTATACATTTCTTGCTGTGATATCACAAAGCACACAAAAATAAAGAGAAAAATTCTTCCCTTTTTTGAATAACTGGAGAGGGAGAAAATTACTGTAAAGTACACTCTTTCTGTGAGGGTCTATTCTCTCACTGTGTGTGTCTTGTAGAGCTTCTTTGACCTTATCGTTCTTGTTTCTCCTGAGCTCTAAATACACTGTCCTACTTTAATTTCAGCGCAGCGAGGGAAGGAATTCTCACTGTGCTGAAAACAGCACTCGACACAATATTACAACTCACAGCTTGCCAGGATGTCAAAACAATGGGACTCCTCAGTGATAAGCCTAGATATTTTTCTTGTGTTAGCCATCTCAGACTACTCCTGTAAGTAGGCTCTTGTTTCTTACAGAATGGGGTGAACCTTTACTTACCCAGTAGGTAGGTAATTGTGTCAAGGCTAGGGCCTCGAACATTGTTACTGTATTTCAGCTTATTGAGTATAGGAATATAGGAACAGGAGTAGACCATTCAGCCCATCAGGCCTGCCCTGCCATTTAATACAATCATGGCTGATCATCCACTTCAATGCCTTTTTCCCACCCTATCCTCATATCCCTTTATGTCATTAGTATTTAGAAATCTGTCAATCTCTGCTTTAAACATACTCAATGACTGAGCCTCCACAGCCCTCTGGGGTAGAGAATTCCAAAGATTCACAACCCTCTGAGTAAAGAAATTTCTCCTCATCTCTGTCCTAAGTGGCTTCCCCCTTATGTTGAAATTGTGTCCCCTGGTTCTAGACTCCCCAACCAGGGGAAACATCTTCGCTGCATCTACCCTGTTAATCCCCTTAAGTATTTTGTAGGTTTCAATGAGATCACCTCTCATTCTTCGAAACTCTACAGAATACAGGCCCAGTTTCCCCAATCACTCTTCATAGGACAGTCCCGCCATCCCGGGAACAAATCTGGTGAACCTTCGTTGCACTCCCTCTATGGCAATAGTATCCTTCCTAAGGTAAGGGGACCAAAACTGCACACAGTACTCCAGATGCAGTCTAACCAAGGTTCTATACAATTGAAGCAAGACTTCGATAGTCCTGCACTCAAATCCTCTTGTGATAAAGGCTAACATACCATTAGCCTTCCTAATTGCTTGCTGCACCTGCATGTTAGCTTTCAGTGACCTATTGGCAAGGACACCCAGGTCCCTTTGTACATCTACACTTTCTAATCTCTTACCATTTCAGAAATACTCTGCACATGTGTTCCTCCTGCCAAAGTGGATAACCTCACATTTTTCCACATTATATTCCTTCTGCCATGTTCTTGCGCACTCAATAAGTCTGTCCAAATCCCCTTGAAGCTGCTTTACATCTTCCTCATATTCCCACCTAGTTTTGTGTCATCCACGAACTTGGAAATATTACGTTTGGTCCCCACATGCAAATCATTGATATATATTGTGAACAATTACTGATCCCTGTGGTACCCCACTAGTCTCAGCCTGCCAACACGAGAATGACCCATTTATTCCTACTGTTTTGTGCTGTTAACCAATCCCTAATCCATGCCAGTATATTACCTCCTATCCCATGTTTTTTAATTTTGCTAACCAAACTCCTGTGGGGGACTTTATCAAAAGTATCAAGAGTATATCAGGTGGCACCCTGTGGTTTCCTTGACTTTGGAAGGTGGAGGAATAACTGCTGTCAAACTGTGGCTTAACATACAAACCACTAATACCACAAAGCATACATAACCAGTAATTATAGACTTAACCACACTGCTTCATCGAAATGGAAAAATGCAAAATCACTTCTATGCTAATGCTTCTAGAAGCTGAGTCTGAAACAAGGTCCCTGATTAATCTTGTGGTAGCTAGCTGCTGACCTACCACACAGTCTGTTAGCCACAACAGACTCTGGTGACTGCTAACATAAGACCAAAACATCCTGAGATACTTTCAAAAATCTTTTGAAGATAAACTGGAACAAGGGATATTAAAAATCTATCTCTCCAGCTCAGACAGTTTGATGTTCAATAATGTGTAACAAATTTTGAGGCTTCCTGTTTGTTTCAAACTTCCTTCCTGTGTTGCTGTAACTCTGTTGCCATCATTGCCCGATTGATAGTTTTAACTTGTGTTTTAAGTTGTAGAAAACATAGGAAAATGATGTGCAGGAAAAGACAAGTTGATCCATCAAGCTTGCCCCATACTCATGGTGACTGGAGTATTGTGACTCAACACTTCTCTCACCTCCATCCCTCTCCCCTGTCATGTAATCTCCTGGGAGAGGCAAAAAAAGAGAGAATAAACCCAGGGCCAATAAGGAAAAAAATACTCTGGAAAATTCCTCTCTGCCCCCTCCTTCAAGCAATTGAAACCAGTCCAGGAGATCACATGGACCAAGTGTTATCTATTACTGTTATACTCACCTTTCAGTCCTCTAGAAGTTGTTGATGCAGTGACACAATTGCTTCAGAGAGTCAGCTGCTTCCCTTTGCCTTTACTGTGCTCCGTGGCCAGTTGGGAGTATAGGATGGGTTGGACTTAGCTTTGGGTGGGATACAGGCAACTGAGATTTGAACACACAAGTTTATGGAGGATTGTGGATTGGAGGCTGGCAAGGAAAATATTGGAGCTGCAGACTCTAGAAGTTATAAAAACATGGCAAAAGGTTGCATTGTTGTTGGAGTTGAACTTGGAACAGAAGCAGGCAATGGTGCAGAATCAGCAGTCTTGATGGCTGACAGGATGTAGTATTTGAAGCCCAGCTCTGGGATGAATTGAATGCTGAGGTTTTGCACTGTATGGTTCAGACTGAGCAAATGGCAGGGTTAAAAGAAGAAAGACTTGTGTTTATACAGCACCTTTCATGACCTCAGAGTATGCCAAAGCACTTTTTTTTTGATATATAGTCACTATTGTAATGTGGGAGATGGGGCAGCCAATTTGTGCACAGCAAGCCCCCATAAACAGCAATATGTAAATGACCAGATAATCTATTTGTTATTTGAGGGTTAAATATTGGCCAGGGTAGGGCAATGAAATCAGTGACAGGCGAGTGGAATTTTTGGTGGGAGGGGGATGGTTGGTAGCGGTAGCAGTGGCAGGGGCCAAAAAGATGGCTTTGGCCTCCCCAGTGTTCAGTGGAAGAAATGTTGACGCAACCGCCCCATGATGTCACACAGCAAGGTAGCAGGATGTCAGTGAGAGGTGACAAATCTGTTTGCAGCATTCAATCAACATCACTAAAACAAATAATCTGGTCGTTATTTTGTTGCTGCTTGTGGAAGCTTTGTTGTATGCAAATTGGCTGTTGTGTTTCCCACAGTACAACAGTGATCACACTTCAAAAGTACTTAATTGTTTATAAGAGATCGCAAAAGGTATATGCAAGTTCTTTCTCTCATTCTTTATACATAGTATGTAACATTATATACACTTACAAAGGACTTTGCTGTAATTTAGGGGGTAATCAGCAGTAATTCCATTTCTCAGTAGGTTCAGAAGTGTTTCTCCATCATTAACACATTTGTCTTGTTTCCTGATCAGATTTACAACATGGATCACCAGCAGCTAAACAAGACCCTGCTGCCAGTCTCAGCCAAGGTGGACATGGCTCGAGTGATGGAGGTGTTTCTGTCTCAGCTGCGGTAAGATGAAAGAAAGAACTTGCATTTCTGTAGCGCTTTTCACAACCTCAGGATGTCTGAGTGCTTTATAGCCAGTTAAATACTTTTGAAACGCAGTTGCTGTCGTAATGTAGGAAATGCAACAGCCAATCTGTGCACAGCAAGATCCCACCAACAGCAATGTGATAATGACCAGACAATCTACTATTATATGTTTTTGAGGGATAAATATTGGCCAGGACAAAGTGGAGAACTCCCCTGCTCCTCTTTGCATAGTGGCTGTGGGATTTTTTTTACCCAAAGAGGGCAGGCAGACCGACCCTCGTTTTAATGTCACATCTGAAAGATAGCATCTCTGGCTGTACAGCTTTCCCTCAGTACTGCACTGGGAGTGCCAGCCTGTATTTTTGCGGTCAAGTCTCTGGAGTGGAACTTGTATCCACAACCTCTGACTTAGCCGAGAGCGCTACCAACTGAGCCACGACTGACACCTAATATTCCTCAAACTGTTACAAAAGGATGAGATTGATGACAATGGGACTGGTGTTATTACAGAGAAAAGCCATGAGAGTAGATAGGATAGCGCCACAGGACAGCCACTAGTCTATATTATTTACTGAAAATATAAATTTTACATGTTATTTTTCCATAAACACAGTCTTGGTGTTCTTCTATAACCCAGATGTCGAATGTTTAGTCTATCACTCTCGTCATTGCCTATTTGACTAAGCCGCAGCCTGTTTAGAACCACAGAAAAATTACGGCACAGAAGGAGGCCATTCAGCCCATCGTGGCTGTGCCGGCCAGAAAAAAAACTAACCGCCCAATCTAATCCCACCTTCCAGTACCTGGTCCATAGCCTTGCCAGTTACAGCACTTCAGGTACATGTCCAGGTACCTTTTAAAAGAATTGAGGGTTTCTGCCTCCACCACCGTTCCTGGCAGTGAACTCCAGACACTCACTACCCTCTGGGTGAAAAGGTTTTTCCTCATGTCCCCTGTAATCCTTCTACCAATCACCTTAAATCTGTGCCCTCTGGTAATTGACCTCTCCGCTAGGGGAAACGGGTCCTTCCTGTCTACTCTATCTAGACCCCTCATAATTTTGTACACCTCTATTAAGTCACCCCTCAGCCTCCTCTGTTCTAAGGAAAACAACCCTAGCCTATCCAATCTTTTGAGCCCTGGCAACATTCTTGTAAATCTCCTCTGTACTCTCTCCAGAGCAATTATGTCCTTCTGTAATGTGGTGACCAGAACTGTATGCAATTCCCAGCTGCTGCCTAACCAGCATTTTATACAGTTTCAGTTTTTGAATTCTATACCTCAGCCAATAAAGGAAAGCATTCCATATGCCTTCTTCACCACTCTATCTGCCTGTCTTGCCACCTTCAGGGACCTGTGGATATGCATTCCAAGGTCTCTCACTTCTTTTACCCCACTCAATATCCTCCCGTTTATTGTGTATTCCCTCACTTTATTTGCCCTCTCCAAGTGCATCACCTCACACTTCTCCAGATTGAATTCCATTTGCCACTTTCCCACCCACTCAACCAAACCATTGATATCATTCTAGCGTCTACAGCTATCCTCTTCACTATCAACTGCACGGCCAATTTTTGTGTCCTCAGCAAATTTCCCAATCATGCCTCCCACATTTCAGTCCAATTCATTAATATATACCACAAACAGCAAGGGACCCAACACTGAGCCCTGTGGAACACCACTGGAAACAGCACCATCCACTACAAAAAATGATGGCAGTTGATTGATATTTGTTTGTACAGTCAGTTGTAGAATCACTTTCATTAACAGTTTTGCTGCCAACTGGATTTTACGTTCCGGAAGAATCATGTATGTTCCAAACCCCGACCACCGGCAGCTTGTTAGAAGGATGGCCACATCAAACAAGGAGACATCAAGGAGACAGTACTGTGTCTCCAGCAGGCTGAAGGAGATTTACTGGAGAAGTTGGTGCTGCCTTTTGACAGCTAGTTAGATAAGTGTGGCCTGTGTGCCTGCTCCCTCAGCTGCAGGCGTGAGGCCAGGCAGATTAACAAGCAGGATGAACGGTCCTGGTGACAGATCGCTTAAGAGATTCTGGAGAATCATCATTATTCAGAGATTGGTGAGAATGTCAAACTCGACTACAGGGAGTGATTGAGACGAATAGGTTGGTATGTGAGGAAAAGCTAGATAGGCACGAGGGAGAAAGGAGTAAATATCTATGCTGATAGGGTGAGAGGAGGTCTGAGTGAGGCATAAACACTGGCATGGACCAGTTGGGCCAAATGACCTGTTGCTGTGCTGAACATTCAATGTAAGGAGGTAAAATTATAAAACAAAAAAATGAAATGTATCCGATATCCCACCAGTATAATAAAGTAAATCACAAGCACTCACTCGGGGTGAGGTATTAAAACACGGGCTGCCTCATCCCCACCTCGTGATAACCTGGCAGAGAATAGCAGCACTAACCTCACGAGTAGGGGCTGAGGTTGTACAAGTGTCACAGGTCTGGGTTTGATCTCGGTGCACGACTGTCTGAACTGTAAGGTTTCTGGTCCAGTTGCACAGAGATGACTCATTCGATTTGTTTGCTCTCTCTCCACTCTCCATCTTCCCTCCCCCTCCTTGTAGGTTGCTGTTGGGTATACAGAAAGTGCAGCCTCCTCCTGAGTCCCTTATCCAAAGTCCCGGGAACATGATTGTCACTGACTGGGAGACTGACCGCCTGCTCTGGGTGAGGACAGTGGAGAATATCGCCACAGCAACAAACACGCTGACCTCCCTAGCCCAGCTCCTTGACGAAATTGGAAACATCGTGATTAACGACAACATCGCCTCTGAGGTGAGTTTGAGCCAAACAAACTTTCATTTTTTTAAATCCACATTTCTTTCCTCTTTAGAAGTCATTGCACATTTGCTGGAGTACAGTTCCACAGGTGCCTAGCACCAAATCATAAAATGGTTACAGCACAGGAGGCCATTCAGCCTGTCGTGTCCGTGCTGGTTCTCTACAAGAGTAACTCAGCTAGTCCCATTCCGCGTGGCCCTGCAAATTTTTTCTCTTCAGATAAATATCCAATTCCCTTTGAAAGCTACGATTAAATCTGCTTCTATCACACTCTTTGGCAGTGCATTCCCGATCTTAACCACTCGCTGCATCACCCTCTGGTACCTTTCCCAAATATTGACTGTTACTGTGGCAGTAAGTAACTTCCTGCAGAGGAGCATCGCAGCCCTCACCTCTGTTGATATTTTGAGCAGCGTTTTGCCGAATGTTGATGGGGCAGGAGCCCTGACGTGGTGATTGACCACTTGGCCGGGACCGCTTTGGAACAGTGTCCTGGCTCGACTCAGGCGAGGAAGGGATAGAAGCCAGAACTGATTTTGCCTGTCCAAGAGTTATCAATCCTGTTTCAGCCAGAGGATCAATATAACCACAAGGGAGAAGATTGGGGACGGATATGAATGACTTTCTAAATGAGAGAAGAAATGATGAGGGATTTTGATAAAGTAAATAAGGAGAAACTGTTTCCAGTGGCAGGAGGGTCGGTAACCAGGGGACACAGATTTAAGGTAATTTTCAAAAGAACCAGAGTGGAAGGAGGAGAATTCTTTTTTAAAACAACCGGTTGTTATGATCTGGAATGTGGTGCCTGAAAGTGTGCAAGCAGATTCAATAAATAGCTTTTAAAGGGAATTGGATAAATATTTGAGCAGGAAAGTTTTGCAGGGCTATGGGGAAAGGGCGGGGGGAGTGGGATTAATTGGATAGCTCTTTCAGAGACCTGGCACAGGGGCGATGGGCTGAATGACCAACTTCCGTGCTCTGAGAATGAGAGTAGGTTGTGTGTTTACTCAAATTTTAGTGCCTCTTTTTCCTTCACTAGCAAAGTCTCTAGTTGCTTGGCTTTTCATTCCTTTAACCGAGACACTCTCTCTCCTCACAGGTATACAATGCCATGGCTTCCGTTCAGCAATCACTCGGGGAACTAGAGGCCGGGCGGCTGCTGCCAGCTTTCCAGGCCAGCAAGGAGGCCATCACATCATCCGAGAGAGCTTTCTTCGATCCATCTCTCCTCCACCTCCTGTATTTCCCAGACGATCAGAAGTTTGCCATTTACATCCCCTTGTTTCTGCCGATGTGTGTCCCCATTGTGCTGTCCCTGTTGAAAACGGCCAAGGACCTCAATTGGAAAAGGAAGATGGATTGAGGAGGAGGCACATTGGCGATGAGGATCTAATGGCTCCATATGGACTTGGGACATCTCAATAATGAAAGAATGTTGAATGATAGGGCTCAAAGAATTATAAATGTTTTAGATTTTGTTTGATTTAATTTATTGGGACGAATTATCCTCTTTCCTGAATGCAATGGAATCATGATGGGATAGAGTTCTACTTGGCTTGCAGCCCTCTATAACCTCAGACATTCTTAATGTATGATCCAGGTGGGCTACTCAACTACAGGAAGCGTCACAGCCAATTCAGATCCTATACGCTCAAAATTTCTGCAGTTGTTTGTTCCCCAAATCCCTGGCCAAAGTTCAGGGTGTTAATGCCAGACATACCTGGTACCAACAGAGAGATCAACCAACTCAGCACAGAACGGGAATCGCTCCTTCTGATTGCTATGTCTTGTTACACAGAACACTTCTCTAGCCATAGGCCATCAGAGAGCTAAACCCTTTAGCTTACTGTGGTGTCTGCCACATTATGTATCCTGTTTCTAGAGCAGTGTCGGTGCCTGCGTTGTATGCACAGCAGATACAGCAGCCCACCTTCATACAGTAAGTGCAAGAGAATACTAGATGTGGAGGTATGCTAAATGTCAGACCTCATGTGTATGTACTGCTTTTGTGTAACATTATTTCTAGGGAAGCCCGCTCCTTCATTTCTGTAGTTTTCAAACCATTTGCTGAAATGTTCACAAACCAATAAAAAAGACACCAAGTTAGAGATTAAACCATTTCTTCCCATCTGGTTATTCCCTCTCCTGATGGTCTTTCTCCATTTCCCCTCTCTTTTCTTGCTGTGTCTGTCTCTTCGCACCGCTCCCCACCCTCATCTCTACCCCTCCTGTCTCACTCACTATGTGTCTATGCTGTGTATGTCACTCATCTCTTCTGCCTTGCTGTACCTCTCTGGCTGTCTGTCTCTTCCTTCCCTAGTTCACAGTGTTTCAATCTATTTGCCCCTTTTCCCCTCCCACCTCCCCTCAACTCCCTGATGCGAACTCTTTAATTAAGTGAGGCGGTTACAGAGTTAATGTTATGTTCTATCGTGTAAGTACTGCTTTGTATTACTGTGTTTAATCAACTCATTACTAATGAATTCCTGCTGGATGATGAGTGGAATTGTTGGATCTGAACACAGTAATTAGGTTATAATGACAGAAGTATTAATTAAGATTTATAAAACAAAGCGTACCATTTTCACCTTGTACAAAACTTTGGTTTGACCTCAGTTAGAAGGATGGGTGATATTGAGGCTTTGGAAAGGCTGCAGAGGAGGGTCACTAAACTAATTCCCAGTTTAAAGTATCTTAGTTACCCATTAATACAAAAGCAAAGTACTGCGGATGCTGGAAATCTTGGTTCTGACGAAAGGTCGTCGACCTGAAAGGATAACTCTCTTTCTCTCTCCACATGTGATGCCAGACCTGCTGATAATTTCCATCTTTTCTGTTGTTTATTTCAGATTTCCAGCATCCACAGTATTTTGCTTTTATCTTAGTTACCCAGAGAGACTCAGAAAGCTGAGTCTGTGTTTTGTAGAGAAGCTTAGACGTGGGTGATTTGATTGAGGTTTATAAAATAATATAGAGACTAGACTGTATTTATGCAGACCAAATACTTCAACTAGTTAGATTATCAAGGACCAGGAGTCATGATTACATGTTATGGGCAGGACTTTTCCAGAGAACTGTGAACCTATGGAACAGGCTGCTGGCTCGCACAATGGACACTGATTCACTGAATTCCTTCAAACCAGAGCTGGACCTGCCTCTGGATGGCAGGATTATCACTTTATACAAGAGGCATGTATCCTGCATGATCTGCAAGCTCTCCTGGACTAGTTTTGATCACCTAATGGGTGCAGAGAGGACTTTTCCAGATTGATTTCCCTAATTGACCCTGGGTTTCTGTCTGCTTTTCTGCCTCACCCTGGGGATTACTTGGCTCTGGGTGGTGTGGAGAGTGTCTGTATCGTGGTGCATAATGACTATATGGGCAGGCTGGATGGGCTACTGGGTCTTTTCCTGTTTTTCGTTATTTGTTGTGTTTTTTTTAATTTGAGGCAGTTCCATGAAGGAGGGTTTGCAGAGGACTGTTTAAAATTCCGAGTATGAGTACCTCCAAGATTTGTATTCATTTCAGTGCCCTTTGCTCTGGTAATGTAAGCAGCTGAGACATTGAAAGTGAAAATTCTTTGCCGGCTCCTGTCCTAATGTATTATAATCCATTCGACACGGCTTCTTCAGCAGCACCTCCCAAACCCGCGATCTCCACCACCTACTAGGACAGGGGCAGCAGGTGCATGTGGGAACACCATCACCTCCAAGATCCCCTCTAAGTCACACACACCATCCTGACTTAGAGATATATTGCTGTTCCTTTCAATCTCACTGTTCACCTATGCCTGTAAGTATTGTAATGTACTGCATTTTACCCAGGATAGCCCCTCTCCTGAAGTTTGTTTTACCTGGGATCATTGCTATATTTTGGATGAGACATTAAACTGAGACCCTGTCTGTCCTCCAAGGTGGACATAAAGGATCCCATGACACTATTTGAAGAGCAGTGGCATTCTCCCGATTTATCCTTCAACCAACATCACTGACACAAATTAGCTAGTCATTATCACATGGCTGTGTGTGGGATCTTGCTGTGCGCAAATCGGCTGCCACATTACAACAGTGATTATGCTTCAAAAGTATTTCCTTTCCTTTGGGACGTCCTGAGGTGGTGACTGTCGCTACAGAAATAGAAGTCTTTTATATAAAGAACAGCAACATTCCTGAGTTAAACTCTGTGTCTTCATACACAGTGTTTTCCTGGGGATAGCTACTGCCCTGTATGTAGTTGGAAGATGCTGTTTTACCCAAGATAGGCCCTCTCTTGTAAGTAGGCTGCTTTCTCTACGTCTCCAACTGGCCTGAAACAGTCATCCTTCCTCAATTCAGTATTCTTCCCACACAAACCTCAAGCTGGCCAGCAGCAGACACTGCAAACATGCCACACTGTGAGCAGCTGGTCACCTTTCTGCAATAAATTCTGGATAAAGACAGAATTAGTCCACGGACAGAATTACAATGGACCACATTACTTTCCAGTCCCTGCTGGAGTATCAGTTTCACAGTTCCGGCTTCCTGTTCATTGTATTTTTTTTCCCCAGAGAACCTTGTGTGGGCGTGTAGATGAAATGCTATTTTCTTACTCCCCAAAGTGTTGTGACCTGGGCACTCACCATCCTCACATGCTAATCCCAATTGAGCAGAGTGGTGAGTGGGCTTCCTACATAGGGAGGGTAAGTTAAGCGGAAGGGGAGGTATGAGGCACAGAGTGACACCTTCCTATGTGGAGGCAGATGTGGGGAACCACTCATCTACTTCCCAATGGCCTGTTTCACTGCAACATTGATGGAGACTTGGAAGCAGGTACCTCTCTTTGCTTTTGACTAGGGTTGTGTGTACATGGCCAAAGATGAGGGGTGAATGTGCCATTAATTAAGAGGTTCAGTGGATAATTACCAAGAGATGTGGTACTAAGAAGCATGAAGGGGTATTAAAATTAGCCTCAGTTTCCTAGACTAGAGAAAGGGGTATTTTGGCTCTTTAGTAATGTGTGGAGATAGGTAAGAATTGATTTGATTTAGGGAGGGATCTGGATATTTGTATAGTGCCATGGGATCTTTCACATTCATCACAACAGCCACGCAGGGCTTCAGTTTAACATCTCATCCTAACATCTGGCAATGCAGCACTTCCCTCAAGAGCTGCACTGGAGTGCCAAGCTAGATTTCATACCAACAGCCTGGTATGGGACCTTCTGATCCAGACACTCTCCCCTACAGTGCTACCAATTGAGCTAAGCTGACACACACAACATCATAACAGAGAGTTCCTGTGAAAGCGACTCTTCAAGACTGAACTGGAAACAGAAATGCTGGAAATATTCAGGTCTGGCAGCAACTGTGGAGAGAGAAACAGTGTTAACGTTTCAGGTCGATGACTCTTCATGACCCACAACCATTCTCACAGCTGGTCTGCACCTGCACATACACACACAAACCTGATGTGAGTTCTGCTGGCTATTGTAATTAGAAGATGTAATTAAAGTGATTGACAAAAGAACCAAAGGCAATATGGGAAAAACTTTTACGCAGAGAATGGTTCCAATCTGGAATACACTGCCTGAAAGGGTGTTGAAGGCAGATTCAATCGTGGCTTTCTAAAGGAAATTGGGTAAGCACCTGAGGGGGAAAAATTGCAGGGCTATGGGGAACGAGTGGGGGAGTGTGACTAGTTAAATTGCTTTTGCAGAGTGCGAACATGGATTTGTTGAGCAGAATGGCCACATCCTGTGCTGTAACCATTGTGATTCTTTTCTACTGTCAAGTCTGGACATGTGTGATTTTTGGGATCATTAGCCCTGGGTTCCATATTGAGGTCCCTCATGGCTGTTGCTCAGGTCTCAGAACTTTATATACTGACACGTGGATGATGTCCCCATTGGCATGCTTAGAACAAATAAATGAACGTGAGTTATAAGGGACAAATTTTGCTGCATGGGGATGTATTCCAGGCACACTGGCCTGTAATTATTCAGTCTATCTTTCGCACCCTTTTTAAAAAGAGGTACAACATTAGCAGTTCTCCAATCCCCCGGCACCACACTTGTATCCAGTGAGGACTAGAAAATGATGGTCTGACCCTCTGCTATTTCCTCTCTTGCTTCTTTTAACAGCCTAGGGTACATTTCATTTGGCCCTGGTGATTTTTCAACTTTCAAGGATGCTAATCCCATTAATACTTCCTCTCTCCCTATGTTTATCACATCCAATACTTCACACTCCTCCTGCTTTTCTATAATATCTGCATCATCCCCCTCTTTTGTGAAGACACATGCAAAGTATTCATTAACAATACCAACATCTTCCGCCCCTACACATAGGTTACCTTTTTGGTCTTTTATGTTTCCCTACTCTCTCCTTAGTTATCCTCTTATTCTTAATGTATTGATAAAACAGGAAAAGCAGCAGCCAATTTATGCACAGCAAGATCCCACAAACAGCAATGAGATAATGGGCTGATAGTCTGTTTTTAGTGACATTGGTTGAGGGATAAACATTGGCACCAGGACACTGGGGAGAACTCCCCTACACATCCCTGAAATTCTGGCCGTGGGATCCTTTGCGTCCACCTGAGAAGGGAGATGGGAGCTCAGTTTAACACCTCATCCCAAAGGCAGCAACTTCTGATAATGCCTTGTGAACTTTTTCATTTTGTTTTGTTTCTCTCCCCAGGACATGTTTTTCTATCAACTGTCACTGGGGTGCAGTTCCAAGAATACAAGTCTTGTGTAAGTCCCTTCTCGGTGTTTGAGCCTTGACAGTGAATTATTAGTAACACAAAAGCAAAATACTGCAGATGCTGGAAATCTGACATAAAAACAAACAAAAACAAGAAATGCTGGAATCACTCAGCAGGTCTGGCAGCATCTGTCACAGATGCTGCCAGACCTGCTGAGTGATTCCTGCCATTTCTTGTTTTTGTTTCAGATTTCCAGCATCTGCAGTATTTTGCTTTTATAAAAACAAGCAAGTTAGGCAGCATCTGTGGAGAGAGAAACTTGAGTTCACATTTCAGGTCGATGACCTGTTAGGCTATTTAACCCAAGCCAGAATCACTGCTGGACCCAATCCCGTCCTCAACAACAACTTGCATTTATATGGTGCCTTTAACATCCCAAGGCACTTCACAGGAGCCTTATCAGACAAAATGTGACACAGAGCCACATAAGGAGGGAGATACTAGGTCAGGTGGCCAAAAGCTCAGTCAAAGAGATCATCTTTAAGGTGGAGAGATTTAGGGAGGGTCTTCCAGCGCTTAGGGCCCAGGCAGCTGAAGGCACGGCCGCCACTGGTGGAGCGATGAAAATCGGAGATGCTCAAGAGGCCAGAATTAGAGCAGCACAGAGATCTTGATTGGGCTGGAGGAGGTTACAGAGATAGGGAGGGAGGAGGCAGTGGAGGGATTTGGAGGTAATGGATGAATGGGACTTGGTGTGAGTAAGGACACGAGGAGATAGTTTTGGATGAGCTGAAGTTTACAAATGCAAACTGGGAGGCCGGCCAAGAGAGCACAACCTCACCTGACATCCACACAGGCATTTTCCAGCAGACCTGTAGTGGGAGCTCTGATTTAACTGAGTATTGTGTTTGCTTGTCTGCTTGTGTTGGCAGAGACGCCAGACTCTCCATTTGCACCATCTTCCACATAAATAACTGCTATCCTTGAAACATGCCGCATTTTATTTATAACATAATTCAGAAAAAAGCAGTTTCTATCGTTAACTTAAAATACAAATATGAATTGAAGCTGGTTTGTTTTTGAATGAATTTGTTGCCCAGGTATTGCAAACGGATTGTACCATTCCCTCAGACAGGAGGGGGGAGCAATCGGAAAGAGCGGGGTAAGAATGTGAGGTTTGATGCTGGAAGGGGTAAATTCCCCCCTGTTTGATTAACAGAATGTGGAATTTTATGAATGGAATGTTTGGAGGGGGGGAGGGGAGGAGGAAGAGTCCATGTGGAGTGGTGGGTGAGTGTATTTGTCCCCTGGTATTATTGGTACAGCCCGCACTGGATACATTGTAACGGTTTGATTTCCGCTCCAGGTGAGAGCGGATCCCGGAGCAAGAGCGGATCCCGGAGCAGTAGCCTTGGCTCCGGGCAGGGGGTGGGTAGGGAGCCGGAGAGACATGAGCTTTTCTGGCACCAAAGCCCTGAGCAGCAGCGCCAACAAGCAGGAGACGGTCGGCATGAAGGTGAAGAAGGCGCCGCCGAGCGAGGGGATCCCGGCCACCACCGAGGAGGAGCTGCTGAAGAAGGAGAGCGTGTCTCCCGAGGATGTGCTGGGGCTGCAGAAGATCACCCAGAGTGAGTAGAGCCGCCTTTAAAGGGACAGACACACTCTGCCACAGCAAGAGAGGGGTAAGGGCTGGAGGGAGAGATGCAGAGCCCCCAATAACCCAGAACTGGGTAGCTGGGGCTAGAGGGGGTGTAGAGCTTTAGAGCCCCCAAACCCAGGTACCCAGGGCTGGAGAGGGGGGGTCGGAACCCCCAGAACCTGGTGCCCAGGGCTGGAGAGAACAGGGATACAGAACCTCCCCAGAACAAGGTGCCAGGGCTGGAGGGAGAGGGGTGAATGAACCCCCAGAACCAGGTGCCCAGGGCTGGAAGGGAGGGGGTACAGAGCCCCCTGTAGCCCAGAACCAGGCACCCACAGGAGGGGTGAAGTACAGAGTTTCAAAGCCAAGTACCCCAAAAACCAAATACTTGTTATGGGGGGAGGGGATACAGACCTTCAAGAGACTGAGACTGTGGAAGAGGAGGGAGGAGGAGGAGGAGGGGGAGGGGGGCGTCAGGGGAGGGATGGACGCATAGTGACAAGAACCTGTGGATAGCCCAAATCCAGCTACCCAAGATTGAGAGGGGCAGCGGGAGCAGAAGGGCAAATTTTACGCCCTTCAAAGTTTTCTGTGCACTCAGCTCATGTACATGCTTAAGTGACAAAAGTGAGATTGAGCGTCTGAGTGAGTGAGATATAGGGGTGCCCGTGGAACAGGGCTGCTTTCCTGAGGGAGCTGTCCTCAAACACCATTCACATTTTTAAACTCAAAGTGAGTGAATCTCTCCTAGTAATATTTGATTGTTTTTATTCTTGTGCTAACTGTCAGTTAGAATGCTGCAAAGGAAGGTCAAGACTGTCTGCTCTGTGATGTCACCTGGGGAATATTATTTTTCAAAACATTACAATTTTCAGTGTGTTCGTCTACCCTTGATGTCATTTACATTTTCCCATGAACGACACAGCCTTAAATTATTCTTAAAAAGAATTCCAGCACCCCTGGTTGGATAAAGTTGCAACTAATTTATAAAAAGGAGACATCAGGAACAAATCTGGCATTTGGACCAAGGAAGGATGTAATCCATGTTACAGACATTGGGAGCAATGTGTGTCCCTCTGCTTTCCACCCAATGGTTGCCTGTATGAAGTTTGATAGAAACCATAAGATGTTGGATTTCTCTCCATCGATCACGGTGCCAGAGACACTGATAGTGAATATCCAGAACAGTATGGAATGTGCTCTGTGAGTGACAACACAGGGTTGGATGTGCTGGATTTTCAGCTTTGTTTTAATCCTTAAACATGTGATTTAAACAGTTGTTGGTTCTGTGTGTAGATCCATGCATCAGTTACATACTTTCCTCTGTTGTCCACTGTGGTTTGTAACTCAAGAAACTGGCTGTGAATTCTTTAACCCTGGACTGGTGCTATTGCCCCCACCCTTAGGTGCATGAGGCAGTGGCCAACAATGTCTTGAACAAGAAGTACCTAAAAACTAAACTTAAAATGAGAATGTTTAATTCTATAGTTGGGAGTTTATCATGTTGTATGCACTCACATTGAGAGAGCTACTGAGTTGTAATTGATCTAGGATGTCTGTATGGTGACGAGGGCTGTTAGTGCAGGCAGAGCGTTAATCCAGCACTATGTACTTCAACCCCCTGCCCCCAAACTCGGAAGAGCACCACTAGCTAAACCAGCCTGCTTTCCATCTCCTACACTGGCCATTCTGTAGCCTCTGGCAGCTGAAACTCTTGCTAACTTGGTGCTCACAAGGGAACAGTTACATCCCATCAGACTGCAGTAAATTAGAACCTGAGGTCCCAGACAGGAGAAGCCAGTGTCTAACTCACTTCCCACCTAAACTGGTTTATCCTTGCATTAAAATCCACCAAATATAAGAGTTGAGTCTAGTTAAAAATATGTTCTCAATCTAGGTGGAAACAGCAGTGTGTAGAGTGCCTTACTTTTGATTAACTCTGTATGGTATATATAACCCACAAGGTGGTGGGTATTGTGTGGTAATTGGTTGTGGGGAGGGGGGGTGAAATACTTTTGGTGTTGCAACACCAGTGTGTGATGTCAACATCCACTGTATTATTGTTAGATTGCAGTTTCTTTTGGGCCTCCTTATCTCGAGAGACAATGGGTAAGAGCCTGGAGGTGGTCAGTAGTTTGTGAAGCAGCGCCTGGAGTGGCTATAAAGGCCAATTCTGGAGTGACAGGCTCTTCCACAGGTGCTGCAGAGAAATTTGTTTGTCGGGGCTGTTACACAGTTGGCTCTCCCCTTGCGCTTTTGTCTTTTTTCCTGCCAACTGTCTCTTCGACTCGCCACATTTTAGCCCTGTCTTTATGGCTGTCTGCCAGCTCTGGCGAATGCTGGCAACTGACTCCCACGACTTGTGATCAATGTCACACGATTTCATGTCGCGTTTGCAGACGTCTTTATAGCGGAGACATGGACGGCCGGTGGGTCTGATACCAGTGGCGAGCTCGCTGTACAATGTGTCTTTGGGGATCCTGCCATCTTCCATGCGGCTCACATGGCCAAGCCATCTCAAGCGCCGCTGAGTCAGTAGGGTGTATAAGCTGGGGATGTTGGCCGCTTCAAGGACTTCTGTGTTGGAGATATAGTCCTGCCACCTGATGCCAAGTATTCTCCGAAGGCAGCGAAGATGGAATGAATTGAGACGTCGCTCTTGGCTGGCATACGTTGTCCAGGCCTCGCTGCCGTAGAGCAAGGTACTGAGGACACAGGCCTGATACACTCGGACTTTTGTGTTCCGTGTCAGTGCGCCATTTTCCCACACTCTCTTGGCCAGTCTGGACATAGCAGTGGAAGCCTTTCCCATGCGCTTGTTGATTTCTGCATCGAGAGACAGGTTACTGGTGATAGTTGAGCCTAGGTAGGTGAACTCTTGAACCACTTCCAGAGCGTGGTCGCCAATATTGATGGAGCATTTCTGACGTCCTGTCCCATGATGTTCGTTTTCTTGAGGCTGATGGTTAGGCCAAATTCATTGCAGGCAGACGCAAACCTGTCGATGAGACTCTGCAGGCATTCTTCAGTGTGAGATGTTAAAGCAGCATCGTCAGCAAAGAGGAGATCTCTGATGAGGACTTTCCGTACTTTGGACTTCGCTCTTAGACGGGCAAGGTTGAACAACCTGCCCCCTGATCTTGTGTGGAGGAAAATTCCTTCTTCAGAGGATTTGAACGCATGTGAAAGCAGCAGGGAGAAGAAAATCCCAAAAAGTGTGGGTGCGAGAACACAGCCCTGTTTCACACCACTCAGGATAGGAAAGGGCTCTGATGAGGAGCCACCATGTTGAATTGTGCCTTTCATATTGTCATGGAATGAGGTGATGATACTTAGTAGCTTTGGTGGACATCCGATCTTTTCTAGTAGTCTGAAGAGACCACGTCTGCTGACGAGGTCAAAGGCTTTGGTGAGATCAATGAAAGCAACGTAGAGGGGCATCTGAAACAAAAACAAGAAATGCCGGATTCACTCAGCAGGTCTGGCAGCATCTGTGGAAAGAGAAGCAGAGTTAACGTTTCGGGTCAGTGACCCTTCTTCGGAACTGAGGGGCATCTGTTGTTCGCGGCATTTCTCCTGTATCTGACGTTGCAGTTACTGGCTGTATATTATGGTATGTTTTGATTGTTGTTTTCCACCATTAGGATTTGGAGAAAGGTTACTTTTTAAAGAAAAGTTAATTCCCTCTGAATTTCTTTTTTTTTAAACAAGGCACCTAGCCAAAAGATGCTTAATATGCTGATTGCAAATGTTTTCCCCAGAGACTGTTTAAGTAAGCAATTTGTTAGCTTATCTTGGTAGTTCATAAGCACCTCACACTCACTGAAATAAAGCAAAATACTGCGGATGCTGGAAATCTGAAATAAAAACAAGGAACGCTGGAGATACTCAGCAGGTCTGACAGCATCTGTGGAGAGAGAAGCAGAGTTAACGTTTCGGGTCAGTGACCCTTCAGAGCTGGCAGATATAGGAAATGTAAAAGATTTTAAGCAAGCAAAGCAGGGGTGGGGCAAGAGATAACAAAAGAGGTGGTGTTGATAGGACAAGGTCACAGAACAGCTGACCAGCACAGTCACTGATTTGGAGCTTCACTATGTCCTGGGCATTCTACAGGACTTTCCTTCCAGCTGTGAGCAGAGGTAACAATGGTCATGTTCAGCTAAGGCTGTAGAGGCAGTCAGATTGTCCTTTGAGAAAGCTGCAAGATCTGCTGACAAGACTAAGAGGTTAGAAATGTGGGAAGGCAGCTAGAAATTATCTTGTCTAAGTCAATTAAGGTGACCCACTGATGTGGGGAAAAATGGCACATTTTCTTTTTATTTATAATGTGGACTGATGGAATTAAGTGGGTCCAATCGTAACTGCTGTTCTGTGTGCTCAACTTAACTGAGACATAAAACAGTTTATCAATCCACCTTAAATCTTATCTCCACAAGTGTTAGCCTTGTCTGCCTTTTGGAGAAATTGAAGAAGACCAAGTGTAAAAGACACAAACACCAGGTTCAGAGCACAGGAGATAATAAAGTTAGAAGCCCAGGTACTGCCACAGGTAGAAGTAGCACAGTAGCATTAAGATGACGTTGGGGGGCAAGTGTTGACACAGAACCCAAGATGGTTTCTGTGGCAAAGTTGAATTTGTAACACTGGGATTTCGCTACATTGCAACAGTGAATGTGTGAAACTTTCAACTGTATCCATTTGGACTGAAAAACAGCCAGCAGTGCATTTTAGATCATTTCCTTCAAATTCAGTTTCGTTGTGCAGAGAATATTTTGAACTGACTAACACTGGGGTAGAGCACTGGTGGGGACAGGTCTGTCACTGTATAACACTGGGGTACAGTACTGGTGGGGACAGGTCTGTCACTGTATCACACTGGGGTACAGTACTGGTGGGGACAGGTCTGTCACTGTATAACACTGGGGTACAGCACTGGTGGGGACAGGTCTGTCACTGGATAACACTGGGGTACAGTACTGGTGGGGACAGGTCTGTCACTGTATAACACTGGGGTACAGTACTGGTGGGGACAGGTCTGTCACTGTATAACACTGGGATACAGTACTGGTGGGGACAGGTCTGTCACTGTATAACACTGGGGTACAGCACTGGTGGGGACAGGTCTGTCACTGTATAACACTGGGATACAGTACTGGTGGGGACAGGTCTGTCACTGTATAACACTGGGGTACAGCACTGGTGGGGACAGGTCTGTCACTGTATAACACTGCGGTACAGTACTGGTGGGGACAGGTCTGTCACGATAACACTGCGGTACAGCACTGGTGGGGACAGGTCTGTCATTGTATAACACTGAGATACAGTACTGGAGACAGGTCTGTCACTGTATAACACTGGGATACAGTACTGGTGGGGACAGACCTGTCCCCACCAGTACTGTATCCCAGTGTTATACAGTGACAGACCTGTCCCCACCAGTACTGTATCCCAGTGTTATACAGTCACAGACCTGTCCCCACCAGTACTGCACCCCAGTGTTATACAGTGACAGACCTGTCCCCACCAGTACTGTCCCCACCAGTACTGTACCCCAGTGTTATCCAGTGACAGACCTGTCCCCACCAGTACTGTACCCCAGTGTTATACAGTCACAGACCTGTCCCCACCAGTACTGTACCCCAGTGTTATCCAGTGACAGACCTGTCCCCACCAGTACTGTACCCCAGTGTTATACAGTCACAGACCTGTCCCCACCAGTACTGTACCCCAGTGTTATCCAGTGACAGACCTGTCCCCACCAGTACTGTACCCCAGTGTTATCCAGTGACAGACCTGTCCCCACCAGTACTGTACCCCAGTGTTATGCAGTCACAGACCTGTCCCCACCAGTACTGTACCCCAGTGTTATACAGTGACAGACCTGTCACCACCAGTACTGTACCTCAGTGTTATACAGTGACAGACCTGTCCCCACCAGTACTGTACCCCAGTGTTATCCAGTGACAGACCTGTCCCCACCAGTACTGTACCCCAGTGTTATACAGTGACAGACCTGTCCCCACCAGTACTGTACCCCAGTGTTATACAGTCACAGACCTGTCCCCACCAGTACTGTACCCCAGTGTTATCCAGTGACAGACCTGTCCCCACCAGTACTGTACCCCAGTGTTATACAGTCACAGACCTGTCCCCACCAGTACTGTACCCCAGTGTTATACAGTCACAGACCTGTCCCCACCAGTACTGTACCCCAGTGTTATACAGTCACAGACCTGTCCCCACCAGTACTGTACCCCAGTGTTATCCAGTGACAGACCTGTCCCCACCAGTACTGTACCCCAGTGTTATCCAGTGACAGACCTGTCCCCACCAGTACTGTACCCCAGTGTTGTACAGTCACAGACCTGTCCCCACCAGTACTGTACCCCAGTGTTATCCAGTGACAGACCTGTCCCCACCAGTACTGTACCCCAGTGTTATACCGTCACAGACCTGTCCCCACCAGTACTGTACCCCAGTGTTATCCAGTGACAGACCTGTCCCCACCAGTACTGTACCCCAGTGTTGTACAGTCACAGACCTGTCCCCACCAGTACTGTACCCCAGTGTTATACAGTGACAGACCTGTGCTGGTGTTTATTCTCCACATGAGCCTCCTCCCACCCTATTTCATCTCACTCTATCAACATATCCTTCTATTCCTTTCTTCCTCATTTCTTTACCTAGCTTTCTCTTAATTGTTTCGATATTATTCATCTCAACCACTCCCTGTGGTAGTGAGTTCCACATTCTCACCATTCTCAGGGTGAAGAAGTTTCTCCTGAATTCCCCATTGGATTTAATAGACCCCTCACCATGCTGATGACCAATTAATTCTCCTTCTATGGTTGTTCATCTTGGTCTGTGTCAAGTTTCTTTTCACAGAGCAGATTTTTTCCTTTCCCTCCATAGTCTGGAGTAGCAGAGTATCTTCCCTCCAACTCCCGGAGTTTTTGTGGAACACTTCCTGCTCCCAACTCCCTCTGCTGGGAGCCAGATATCCATCTGGTGATGAAAGGGATAAATGGAACACTTTCAGGTGGCATTTTAAAAGCACTTCACGACTACTGTTCTATTGGGAATAGTAACAGCCTCAATCTGCACAGCAAGATTCCACACGCAGAACGGCAGGCTGGTGACACAAAGGTGGAGTTACGATCAGTTCGTACGGCGCAGGTCCTTTGGTACAACACGAATCCCACCCCTCCAGATACCACTCCTCCTGTTCTCATGTGAAGCTGTTTCTTCTGCTGTTACAGAATGGTGCAGCACAGGAGGGAGGCCATTCAGCCCCTCGTACCTGTGCTGACCTTTTGAAAGCGCTATCCAATTAATCCCACTCCCCCTGCTCTTTCCCCACAGTCCTGCAAATTTCTCCCCTTCAACTATTTATCCAATTCCCTTTTGAAAGTTACTATTGAATCTGCTTCCACCTCCCTTTCAGGCAGCATGTTCCAGATCACAACAACTCACTGTGTAAAAGCATTTCTCCTCATTCCCCCCCCCACCTCTGGTTTCTTTGCCAATCACCTTAAGTCTGTGTCCTCTGGTTACCAACTGTCCTACCACTGGAAACCGTTTCCCTTGATTTATTTTATCAAAACTTTCCATAAATTTTAACACCTCTATTAAATCTCTTAACCCTCTCTGCTCGAAGGAGAACAATCCCAGTTTTTCCAGTCTCTGCACAAAACTGAAGTCCTCCATCCCTGGTCCCATCCTGGTAAATCTCCTCCGCACCCTCCCCAAGGCTTTGACATCTTTATTAAAGTGTGCTGCCCAGAAAGGAACACAATTCCCCTGAGGCCAATCCAGCATTTTGTAAAGGTTTAGCATAACTTCCTTGTTTTTGTACTTTTTGCTTCTATTTATAAACCAAGGTCTCTCTGGATAAAGAAACAGCCTTGTCCTAAACTCCCCTTTTATAAGGTTTTTAAACTGTGTCTATCTGTGTTGCAAACAGCTGAAGAGGCAAGCCCAGGAACTTCCTGCATGTAGTAAGAGAGGATATGTGACTGTGTTGAACAACAGCCTGATTCTGTCTATATTTAAGGGTACTGTAGCATAGACATTATGTTATTGGAATAATAATGCCGAGGACATTCAGACTGGTACAGACACGATGGGCCGAAGGGCCTGTTTCTGTGCTGTATACCTCTATGACTCTGACATTCAATTCAAATCCCACAATGACATTTTGAGAATTTGGATTCAGTTGAAATAGAAAGTCAGTAAAAGTGACCATGAAGCTGTTGGTTTGTTGTAAAAAACACATTAATTCCTTTTTCGGGAAGAAAACCTGCCATCCTGAGCCAGCCTGGATCTAAACATGACTACAATGTGGTTGACTGTTAACTCCTAGCAAGCTACTCAGGGCGGGGCGATACATTCCGAGGCCTCTGCAGCAGCTATTCCCAAACCAGCGACACCCGCATTCTGAGAATTAATTTTAAAAAGTACTCAACATGCACTTGAGAAGGGGCAACAAAGGGATATGAATCAAGGAAATGTCAGCGGGCACTGTCTGGTAATTACTGCTCTCTCCTCCACCTCTTGATGAATTGTCCATCTGTAACTGAGGCACACAGACCTGGAAGATCCAACATGAGCAGGAGCTAGGATTCCCTCTTATTATCCAGCCACTTGCTGCTGGAAGGCTAGTTTGTGCTGCCCTCTGGCAGTACACTCAGGTGATCATTGAGCATACCAATCAGGAGCAGGAGTAGGCCACTCGGCCCCTCGAACCTGCTCCGCCATTCAATAAGTTCATGGCTGAACTGATTACTCCACATTTCCACCTACCCCCAATAACCTTCCACCCTGTTGCTGATCAAGAATCTATCTACCTCTGCCTTAAACATATTCAAAGACTCTGCTTCCACTGCCTTTGAGGAAGAGAATTCCAAAGACTCACCACCCTCGTATGAGCAGACAATGAGTGGGGGACATCAGAACAGAGGCCCAATCCTGTCCTCAGCAATGACCGTTGCTGGATGGCTGATTTTTATCCTCACTAAACAGGGGTATCGGATGCTTTTTTTATTTGTTCAGGGGATGTGGGCATCGCTGGCCAGGCCAGCATTTATTGTCCATCCATAATTGCCCTTGAGAAGGTGGTGGTGAGCTGCCTTCTTGAACCGCTGTAGTCCATGTGGGGTAGATACACCCACAGTGCTGTTAGGAAGGGAGTTCCAGGATTTTGACCCAGTGAAGGAACGGCGATATAATTCCAAGTCAGTATGGTGTGTGACTTGAAGGGGAACTTGCAGGTGGTGGTGTTCCTATGCGTCTGCTGCTCTTGTCCTTCTAGGTGGTAGAGGTTGCGGGTTTGGAAGGTGCTGTCTAAGGAGCCTTGGTGAGTTGCTGTAGTGCATCTTGTATATGGTACACACTGCTGCCATTGTGCATTGGTGGTGGAGGGAGTGAATGTTGAAGGTGGTGGATGGGGTGCCAATCAAGTGGGCTGCTTTGTCCTGGATAGTGTCAATCTTTTGTTGTTTTGTTGTTGGAGCTGCACCCATCCAGGCAAGTGGAGAGTATTCCATCACACTCCTGAGTTGTGCCTTGTAGATGGTGGGCAGGCTTTGGGGAGTCAGGAGGTGAGTTACTCTCCAGAATTCCCAGCCTCTGACCTGCTCTTGTAGCCACGGTATTTATGTGGCTGGTTCAGTTTCTAGTCAATGGTAACCTCCAGGATGGTGATAGTGGGGGATTCCGCGATGGTAATGCCACTGAATGTCAAAGGGCGATGGTTAGATTCTCTCTTGTTGGAGATGGTCATTGCCTGGCACTTGTGTGGCACGAATGTTACTTGTCACTTATCAGCCCAAGCCTGGATATTGTCCGGGTCTTGCTGCATACCAATATGGGCTACTTCAGTATCTGAGGAGTTGCGAATGGTGCTGAACATTGTGCGATCATCAGTGAACATCCCCACTTCTGACCTGATGTTGGAGGGAAGGAGGCCAATTGTTCCCATCCCCCACACTGAGATCAGCTGACTCAACATAGGCCAGGAATTAAACCTGGGCCTTTCCTGCTCCACACAGCTGGCTATGACACCAGGCCATTGAGGTATTGGAAAGAGCTTCCTTGGGCTCCTGACAATTGAAATTCTTCATCAGGGGCATGGTCCAGTAAACTGTCAGCCACATTCACCCGACAGGCTGCCCTATCCTGGGTGGGGGGGGGGGGGGATGGTGAGAAGACCTCCAAAAGGCAAAGCTTCATCTGCCCCTCCGCTTGTTTGCTGATATCACTAGCCAGCTCCGCGATGGAGAGAGGGAGGAAAATTAGGACTGGGAGGGTAAAATCAAGTTAAACAAAGCCTTGTGTGTGTGTGTAAGGGACTGCATTTGGATCAGAGTACAAAGGAAGGAAGAAATGCTGATGAGCGACTTTCACTGAAATAGCAGAAATAAACCTCCTTTGTATGTTGAACTGGGAAGATACAGCAGCTTTTCAGAATGCAAGCAGAATGCAAACTAGTCTGTAACCACAGCCAGAATGCTAAAGCACACAGGCTGATAGGTGGTTAAAGCCAAAGCAAGACTTACTTATCTAACGGACTTTCTCCCAAATACCCCAAAGTGCTCGGCATACAAAGTGCTGTGACTTTCATATGGTCAAAGGCAGCTGCCAGTTTGGGCACAGCAAGATCCCACAACAGTAAATCAATGCTTTTTTTCACTGGGAGGTGGGTGGGTGAGGAAGAAACGTTGGTTGGGGCAATGGGAGAATTGTGGTGGTTCATGAAGGTGGTCACTGGGGATGGGCAATAAATGCTGGTCTTGCCAGTGGCACCCACATCCCGAGAATTAATTAAAATAACCCTCCCCTGCTTTTAATATTCAACCTGCAGGCAGATCCTGTTTAACATTTCATCCGAAAGACCCCCTCCAGCACTTACCAGTCTGTATTATTGCTGGAGTGGACTTGAACTCATGACCCTCTGACCTAGAGATGAGAATGCTACCAACAGTGTCAAACTGAAGTGTTGCTGCAATCATTGAACTGAGCACTGGGCCGGTTTCCCCCCAGCGGAGCACTGGGCCGGTTTCCCCCCAGCGGAGCACTGGGCCGGTTTCCCCCCAGCGGAGCACTGGGCCGGTTTCCCCCCAGCGGAGCACTGGGCCGGTTTCCCCCCAGCGGAGCACTTTCCCCATTGTCATTTATTTTTAGTACTTGTTCTTTCTGGCAATTGAAGAAGGCAGCTCACCACCACCTTCTCGAAACCTTTCAGGATGGACGATAAATGCCAGCAATGCTCACAGCCCGAGAATGAATAACAAAAAAAAAGATTCCTTACATGGAGATATTGAGAGGGTCAGTTCTTTGGCCAAGTCCACCAGCTGCAGCCCTCATGGAATCATACAATAGTACAACACTGACGGAGGCCATTTGGACCATCAAGTCTGTGCCAGCTCTTTCAGTGTGCAATCCAGTTAGGCTCTTTCCCCACAGTCCTGCAATTTTATCTCCTGCAAGTGTTAATCCAATTCCCTTTTGAAAGTTACTATTAAATCTGCTTCCACCGCCCTTTCAGGCAGCGCGTTCCAGATCACAACAACTCACTGTGTAAAAAAGATTTTTCCTCAGGCTGCCTCTGGTCCTTTTGCCAATCATCTTAAATCTGTGCCCGCTGGTTATCAACCCTTCAGATATTGGAAACAATTTCTCTTTATTTACTCTATCTAAACCCTTCATGATTGTAAACACCTCTATCAAATCTCCCCTTAACCTTCTCTGCTCTGAGAACAGCCCCAGCTTCTCCAGTCTATCCACATCACTGAGGTTCCTCATCACTGGAACCATTCCAGTAAATCTCTGTACCCTCTCCAAGGCTTTGATATCTTTGCTGGAGTGTGCTGCCCAGGATTGGGCACAATACTGCAGCTGAGGTTGAGCTAGTGTTCTCGACAAAACACACAAGACAGGGAGACACAAGCCTGCACCCATCATACAGACAGACCCATTCCTGTATAAATCGCGTCAGTGGCCCCTCGTAATCTTCTGAATAAATGCACACCCCGATCGGTACTGAACCAGAGAGCTCAGAAATGTCTTTGGTTCAATTCCCAGTCTATGCTGAGTTTTTGTAAAAGTCTGTGCTCAGGATATGAGTGACACTGGGAATGCTGGGGCTCTTTGCTCTAGAAAAGAGAAGACTGAGGATTGACCTGATAGAGGTTTTTAAAATGATGACGGAATTCACTAGGGTAGACATAGAGAAAATGTTTTCACCTGCGGGAAAATCCAAAACTAAGGGCCATAAATATAAGATAGTCACTAATAAATCCAATAGAGAATTCAGGAGAAACTTCTTTCCCCAGAGAGTGGTGAAAATGTGGAACTCACTACCACAGGGAGTGGTTGAGGTGAATCATATCGATACATTTAAAGGATAAACGCATGAGGGAGAAAGGAATAGTTGGTTATGCTGATGGGAAGAGAGGAGGCTTGAGTGGAGCATAAACAAGGCATGGATCAGATGGGCTGAATAGGCTGCTCCTGTGCTCTAAATTCTACATAAGAGTACGAGAGCAAGCTTACAGGGAACATAAAAACTGACTGTAAAAGCTCCTATAGGTATGTGAAGAGAAAAAGATTGAAGACAAATGTAGGTCCCTTACAGTCAGAAACAGGGGAATTTATTATAGGGAACAAAGAAATGGCTGACCAACTAAATGCATACTTTGGTTCTGCCTTCACAAAGGAGGACACAAATATCATACCAGAAATGTTGGGGAACACAGGGCTTAATGAGAGAGAGGAACTGAAGGAAATCAGTATTAGTAGAGAAATGGTGTTGGGGAAATTGATGGGATTGAAGGCCGATAAATCCCCGGGGCCTGATGGTATGCATCCCAGAGTATTAAGGACGTGGCCCTAGAAATAGTGGGTGCATTGGTGGTCATCTTCCAAGATTCTATAGACTCTGGAACAGTTCCTACAGATTGGAGGGTAGCTAATGTAACCCCACTATTTAAAAAGGGAGGTAGAGAGAAAGCAGGGAAGGGCGGCACAGTGGCACAGTGGTTAGCACCGCAGCCTCACAGCTGCAGCGACCCGGGTTCGATTCCGGGTACTGCCTGTGTGGAGTTTGCAAGTTCTCCCTGTGTCTGCGTGGGTTTTCTCCGGGTGCTCCGGTTTCCTCCCACAAGCCAAAAGACTTGCAGGTTGATAGGTAAATTGGCCATTATAAATTGTCACCAGTATAGGTAGGTGGTAGGGAAATATAGGGACAGGTGGGGATGTTTGTTGGGAATATGGGATTAGTGTAGGATTAGTATAAATGGGTGGTTGATGTTCGGCACAGACTCGGTGGGCCGAAGGGCCTGTTTCAGTGCTGTATCTCTAATCTAATCTAATATCTATAGACCAGTCAGCCTGACGTCAGTAATGGGGAAAATTCTAGAGTCCATTAATCAAAGATTTTATAGCAGAGCACTTAGAGAACAGTGGTAGAATCGGGCAGAGTCAGCATGGATTTACAAAAGGAAAATCATGCTTTACAAATCTACTAGAATTCTTCGAGGATGTAACTAGTAGAGTTGATGAGGGGGAGCCAGTGGATGTGGTTTATTTGGACTTTCAGAAGGCTTTCGACAAAGCCCCACATTACAGATTAGCGTGTAAAATTAAAGTGCATGGGATTGGGGGTAGTGTATTGCGATGGATAGAAAATTGGTTGGCGGACAGGGAAAAAAAAAGAGTAGGGATAAATGGGTCTTTTTCCGAGTGGCAGGCAGTGACTAGTGGGGTACCGCAGGGATCGGTGCTAGGACCCCAGCTATTCACAATATACATTAATGATTTAGATGAGGGAACTAAATGTAATATCTCCAAATTTGCCGACGACACGAAACTGGGTGGGATGGTGAGTTGTGAGGAGGATGCAGAGAGGCTTCAGGGTGATTTGGACAAGTTGAGTGAGTGGGCTAATGCATGGCAGATACAGTATAATGTGGATAAATGTGAGGTTATCCACTTTGGTAGCAAAAACAGGAAGGCAGATTATTATCTGAACGGCTATAAACTGAGAGAGGGGAATATGCAACGAGACGAGTTCTCGTACACCAGTCGCTGAAGGTAAGCATGTAGATGCAACAGGCAGTAAAAAAGGCAAATGGTATGTTGGCCTTCATAGTGACAGGATTTGAGTACAGGAGCAGGGATGCCTTGCTGTAATTATACAGGGCCTTGGTGAAGCCACACCTGGAATACTGTGTGCAGTTTTGGTCTCCTTATCTGAGGAAGGATGTTCTTGCTATAGAGGGAGTGCAGCGAAGGTTTACCAGACTGATACCTGGGATGGCGGGACTGACATATGAGGAGAGATTGAGTCGGTTAGGATTATATTCGCTGGAGTTCAGAAGAGTTTAAAATTCTAACAGGACTTGACAGGGTAGATGCAGGAAGGATGTTCCTGATGGTGGTGGAGTCCAGAACCAGGGGTCGTAGTCTAAGGTTATGGGGTAAACCTTTCAGGACTGAGATGAGGAGAAATTTCTTCACCCAGAGAGTGGTGAGCCTGTGGAATTCGCTATCACAGAAAGCAGTTGAGGCCAAAACATTGAATGTTTTCAAGAAGGGGTTAGATTTAGCTCTTGGGACTAAAGGGATCAAGGGGTATGGGGTGAAAGCAGGAGCAGGTTACTGAGTTGGATGATCAGCCATGATAATAAATGGCGGAGCAGGCTCGAAGGGCCGAATGGTCTACTCCTATTTTCTATGTTTCTATAAGGCTGTGTTTATTGCCCTGAGAGTCGTGGCAGATACTGCAGTGGATGCATAAGAAAATTAGCCTCTGTGCCATGGAGTTGGATGTGGGGGGGGGGTGAGGGTGGGGAATCAGCCAGACCACTGAGAAATTGGGGATTAGTGTGGACAAGAGGGATCTCGAGAATGATGAGTAGACTCCGTGACATTGTACATAACACAAAACATGGTACATTGTAGGCAGGAGTAAATGTCAGTTTGAGTGGCTGGGTTTGAACCCTGCTTGCTTGCTTGCTTGCTGCTGCCATTATGGGTCTGTCTCAATCTGTTGGTAACTGCAGAAGATACCCAGGGTTGGTAGACCACCCAAGGTGGAGGAAATGTAAACCCTCGGACTCTGTACTGCTCTCCCATCATGGATATAGCTGAGATGGCTGCGAATCGCTACCTCGCGTGGAGCATGAAGACCCCAGGAAGAGGGATCTGATCATTAATCAATTCCAGGATCCTGATGTGTGCAATAAGAACAGCATTGAAACAGTAACATTCTGCACACTGGCTTCTTCTAAAGGATTGAATGTGTTTGTTCATTCTTGCGATGTGGGAGTTGTTGGCCAGGCTGGATTTCAAAAAATTTGTTTGTGGGATTTGGTCGTTGCTGGCCAGGCCAGCATTTATTTCCCTTGAGAAGGTGGTGGTGAGCTGCCTTCTTGAACCACTGCAGTCCATGTGGGGTAGGTACACCCACAGTGCTGGTAGGAAGGGAGTTCCAGAATTTTGACCCAGTGACAGTGAAGGAACGGCAGTTCCCATAGTGAGATTTGAACTCGTGTTCTGTGAATTATTAGTCTTGTAACTACACTTCCACACACACACACATGTTCCTCTGCTATCTGTGGCACTGTGATTTTAATCCTTTTTAGGAAGGATGTCAAGGCCTTGGAGAGAGTGCAGAGATTTACGAGATGTTTCCAGTGATGAGGGACATCAGATAATGTGGAGAGACTGGAGAAGCTGGGATTGTTCTCCTTAGAGCAGAGAAGGTTAAGAGGTGATTTGAGAGAGGCAGTCCAAATTAGGAAGGGTTTTAACAGATTAGGTAATGAGAAACCAGAGGGGGAGATGTATTTTTTTTACACAGTGAGTTGTTGTGATCTGGAACGCGCTGCCTGAAAGGGTGGTGGAAGCAGATTCAATAGTAACTTTCAAAAGGGAATTGGATAAATTGTTGAAAAGGAGAGATTTACAGGGTTATGGGGAAAGAGCAGGGAGAGTGGGATCAATTGGATAGCATTTCAAAGAGCCAGCACAGGCACGATGGGCCGAATGGCCTCCTCTTGTACTGTGTGCCTTAAGCTGAATTCAACTGTTTCTGGTGAGATTGACCTTCCGCTGTCTGGACTGTTATTCCAGTAACAGAACTGTTTCATCATCGAGCAGGTTGTTGCTGGCATTTCCTGGCTTTTCACAGCAGTGTGGGTTAGAGCAGAACTTCCCCTGTTCCTGTTCTTAGACTTTCCCTCTGTACAAAACTAAATCCAGACCTGCTTCGTTTAAAGATTAGTGTGTGCACAGGGACCCAGTTTGTAATGAGAATAAATGACTACTTGAGATCCGGTAAACCTGCAGCACGAGGCAAGATGATGTTTTCCGGTCTGGGCACAGAGTTGCCATCACATCAACATAAACTGATTCCATCTCTTGCTCTCAAAATAGACAGAGAGGCAGGGGGATTATCCTTCACTCTGGGCTTCTCCCTAGCTCTGTATTAATGCTCTAGTTTCTGAATAGGCTTGGCTGCTGTCCTGCGACCCTCTGTCAGGTTGTTCAGTTACGCTGTAAGTCCGTCTGAGGGCTCACCCCTCAGTCCTATGACCCTATGTCACAAAGTTAAACCCCTACCCCGAGACCTTGCTCTGTCACCTCTCAGCAGAAAACAATCATGATCAAAGGGAAAGGGCCCTACTTTTGGCACTTTTGCTCTCGACACCTATTGTCACATCACAATTTCACCCGAATTCTCAACCTTCAGTCCAGACTGGACTGTTCAGATGTACCTGTAAAGAATGAGAAATTTGGTTCAGTACGGATTATGTCACCAGTATCTTAAGTATGATCATTTTCTGTGACTACCTTTTTTTTTAAAAAAAGCTGGAAATATGCAGGAGAAACCACGTCAGAAACAAAACCAGTTTTGGCGTGGCCCTAGGTCACAATTTAAATAGTCTTGCTTGCATTCCAGAATGAGAGGTCATAGTTTTAGGATAAGGGGTAGTAGATTTAACACCGAGATGAGGAGAAATTACTTCTCTCAAAGGGTCGAGAGTCTGTGGAATTCACTACCCCAGAGTGCGGTGGATGCTGGGACATTGAGTAAATTTAAGGAGATAGACAGATTTTAATCGAAGGGTTATGGAGAACGGGCAGGAGAATGGAGTTGAGGCCGAGAGGAGATCAGCCATGATCGTATTGAATAGTGGAGCAGGCTCGAGGGGGCTGAATTGCCGACTCCTGCTCTTAGTTCTTATGACCTTCAGTGCCAGGCAAGGCTCGGTCGGAAGAGCACACTGACTCTCTCTCTCTCTCTGTCTGTCTGTGTGTCTCTCTCTTCCCCTCTCTGTCCTTGAGGGTTAGACTCCCACTCCAGATAATTGACAATCCAGGCTGATGCTCCCTGTGCAGTACTGAGGGTGTGCTGCACTGCTGGAGGGTCAGTACTGAGGGAGTGAGGGAGCGCTGCACCGCCGGAGGGTCAGTACTGAGGGAGCGCTGCACTGTCGGAGGGTCAGTACTGAGGGAGCGCTGCACTGTCGGAGGGTCAGTACTGAGGGAGCGCTGCACTGTCGGAGGGTCAGTACTGAGGGAGCGCTGCACTGTCGGAGGGTCAGTACTGAGGGAGCGCTGCACTGTCGGAGGGTCAGTACTGAGGGAGCGCTGCACTGTCGGAGGGTCAGTACTGAGGGAGCGCTGCACTGTCGGAGGGTCAGTACTGAGGGAGTGCTGCACTGTCGGAGGGTCAGTACTGAGGGAGTGCTGCACTGCCGGAGGGTCAGTACTGAGGGAGCGCTGCACTGTCGGTGGCAGTACTGAGTGAGTGCTGCACCTTCGGAGGGTCAGTACTGAGGGAGTGCTGCACTGTTGGAGGGTCTGTCTTTCAGATGAGACGTTAAATTGAACCACTGCCCCCTCAAGTGTACACAAAAACTTTCATTTCTACAGTGTCTCTCTCAACCTCAGGATGTTCCAGATGTTTTATAGACGTTTATGTGTAATCATCGTTGAAATGTAGGAGACATGGCAGCCAATGTGTGCACAGCAAGATCCCACAAACAGTGGTGTCTGGGCTCTTGTGCATATGGGAAGCCAATGCGGCTCAAGTCCAGCTCACTCACGCATTGCTACTAAAGGCCAGGGGGTTAGATGAAGGCGGTACGTAATCTACCGGCTGGTTATAAATAACAAGGGTTTATCTGAGAGATTACTCCATGTTTCTGCTGCACACTCAGGCTGCTCGTCTTACCAACAGGCTAGGGAGCCACGCTGAGATACCGGCCGCACTTTAACCCTTGAGGTCTTGGTGCACTGTTGAGTCCAACAAGCCGGGTGCTCCCATGATCATTCCCCCTTGCCCACACTGAGATAGATACAGGCATAAAGTCACAAACCAGTACAGGTCAAGAAAAAGAGTTTAACCGTGAAAACTGGTTCATCACAAAAGTTTTTGACCCTGCCCCTACTTTAGCATCCAGTCACTCCTGAAATGATCCACAGGTTTTTTTGCCTCCATGATCCTATCTGAAGTTCATTCAATGATCTGTTAATCTGAGTGAACCAGATGTTCCTGATTTTAATCAGTGCTGAGGGAGTGCTGCACTGTCGGAGGGTCAGTACTGAGGGAGTGCTGCACTGTCGGAGGGTCAGTACTGAGGGAGCGCTGCACTGTCGGAGGGTCAGTACTGAGGGAGCGCTGCACTGTCGGAGGGTCAGTACTGAGGGAGCGCTGCACTGTCGGAGGGTCAGTACTGAGGGAGCGCTGCACTGTCGGAGGGTCAGTACTGAGGGAGCGCTGCGCTGTCGGAGGGTCAGTACTGAGGGAGTGCTGCGCTGTCGGAGGGTCAGTACTGAGGGAGTGCTGCGCTGTCGGAGGGTCAGTACTGAGGGAGTGCTGCGCTGTCGGAGGGTCAGTACTGAGGGAGTGCTGCGCTGTCGGAGGGTCAGTACTGAGGGAGTGCTGCGCTGTCGGAGGGTCAGTACTGAGGGAGCGCCATGCTGTCGGAGGGTCAGTACTGAGGGAGCGCCGCACTGTCGGAGGGTCAGTACTGAGGGAGCGCCGCACTGTCGGAGGTTCAGTACTGAGGGAGCGCCGCACTGTCGGAGGTTCAGTACTGAGGGAGCGCCGCGCTGTCGGAGGTTCAGTACTGAGGGAGCGCCGCGCTGTCGGAGGTTCAGTACTGAGGGAGCGCCGCACTGTCGGAGGTTCAGTACTGAGGGAGCGCCGCACTGTCGGAGGGCCAGTACTGAGGGAGCGCCATGCTGTCGGAGGGCCAGTACTGAGGGAGCGCCGCACTGTCGGAGGGTCAGTACTGAGGGAGCGCCGCACTGTCGGAGGGTCAGTACTGAGGGAGCGCCGCACTGTCGGAGGGTCAGTACTGAGGGAGCGCCGCGCTGTCGGAGGTTCAGTACTGAGGGAGCGCCGCGCTGTCGGAGGTTCAGTACTGAGGGAGCGCCGCACTGTCGGAGGTTCAGTACTGAGGGAGCGCCGCACTGTCGGAGGGTCAGTACTGAGGGAGCGCCGCACTGTCGGAGGGTCAGTACTGAGGGAGCGCCGCACTGTCGGAGGTTCAGTACTGAGGGAGCGCCGCACTGTCGGAGGGTCAGTACTGAGGGAACGCCGCACTGTCGGAGGGTCAGTACTGAGGGAGTGCCGCACTGTCGGAGGGTCAGTACTGAGGGAGTGCCGCACTGTCGGAGGGTGAGTACTGAGGGAGCGCCGCACTGTCGGAGGGTCAGTACTGAGGGAGTGCCGCACTGTCGGAGGGTCAGTACTGAGGGAACGCCGCACTGTCGGAGGGTCAGTACTGAGGCAGCGCTGCACTGTCGGAGGGTCAGTACTGAGGGAGCGCCGCACTGTCGGAGGGTGAGTACTGAGGGAGCGCCGCACTGTCGGAGGGTCAGTACTGAGGGAACGCCGCACTGTCGGAGGGTCAGTACTGAGGGAACGCCGCACTGTCGGAGGGTCAGTACTGAGGGAGTGCCGTGCTGTCGGAGGGTGTGATGTGATGACCTTTGACTGGTGCACAGTGAGTCTGGGGGATGTGTATCCAGGTGTAACTGGAGGGAAGTGGCTTCAGGCTATTTCATTGATAAATTGTGTTGTGAGGTTTTTGGGTATAGTCGTGGGATGGGGGCGACCTGGGAGAAAAATGATCCAAAATGCTGAGAGGTTTATCGAGTGATGCTCAGCAATTTATTTTGGGAACTCACAACTGGAAAAACATGCAGCGAGCGGAGAAGATTGGAACAGAAAACTCTGATGGTTCCCTGGACTTGGTGATGTCGGGTTAATGTTTCTGGCTGCACTGAATGCCCAGCATTAGGCATTCCTGCCTCATTCCTACCCAGGAAACAGCGACCTGCGGAGGATCATAGCTAAATGTGAGTATTCCTTCTGCCACTCAGGACTGAATCTGCCTCCTCCCCAGTGGTCAGCATTTCCACCCCTTTCCCGAAGCTGTTCATCCCACCTCACCAGTGGCTGCTCTTCTCCTGTTGAACAGTTGCCGCCCAGCTATTCAGCTGTGGTGGGCCTCCCAGCCGATATTTGCACACAGATTGGGACGAGGGTCACTGGATGGTGAGTGGGAGTACGATCCCGGCTCATTGTATTCCACTTCCCCTTTTGTGAGAGATGCTCAGCCCGACCACAGGAATCCTCCTGCTCTGGAGCACTCCCTCCCCAGATGATATCTTTGTTGTGTGAAGCTATGAAGGAAAGGTAGATAAACAGAGTTAAGATACAGATCAGCCTCAATCTGATTGAATGGAGGAATTGGCTCGAGGGGCTGAATGGCCTGTTCCAGGTCCTTTAACAGGAGAGCTATGACTGTTTGTAAGAGAGAGGCACAGACAGGACATCGTCCCCCTTTATACCCACACCCCTCAGATGGATGTAAAAGATTCCATGGCCACCATTAGAGAAAAGGCAGCAGAATTTTCCTCAGTGCCCTGGCCAATAGGGCAGTGCAGTGGTTAGCACTGCAGCCTCACAGCTCCAGGGACCCAGGTTCGATTCTGGGTACTGCCTGTGCGGAGTTTGCAAGTTCTCCCTGTGTCTGTGTGGGTTTCCGCCGGGTGCTCCGGTTTCCTCCCACCTCCAAAAGACTTGCAGGTTGATGTAAATTGGCCATTATAAATTGCTCCTAGTGTAGGTAGGTGATAGGAGAATTGTGGGGATGTGGTAGGGAATATGGGATTAATGTAGGATTAGTATAAAAGGGTGGTTGATGGTCGGCACAGATTCAGTGGGCCGAAGGGCCTGTTTCAGTGCTGTATCTCTCTGACTCTATGACTCTAATGTTTGTCTCTTGTCCAACATCAATAGAACAGATGAGCTGGTCAATTATCTTATTGTGATTTGTGGGATCTTGCTGTGCACAGATTGGCCGCTGCATTTCCTACATTACAATGATGACCACACCTCAAAAAAGTACTCGACTGGCTGTAAAGCAGTTTGGAACGTGCTGAGGTTGCGAAAGGTGGAATTGAAATGCAAGCTCGCTGTTTGCTGTTCTGTTGCCACACAAGCTCCCAGCACATAGCAGAGTTGCGCAGGGGAAGCATGCTGGGCCCATAACCCAGAGGTTGATGGATCGAAACCATTCTGTGCTATTCATGTTTGAAGGGGCTGCTCCTCAAGTTCTGGCTGCACTTCAGTCCCACGCTCCTGATCTTTGGGCACCCGGTGCGGAGGGGCTTGGGCCGGGAGGGGGATCTCCTCGTCGGTCTGCTCCTGGGCCTGGCCAAGGTGGCAATTCACAGGTCCAGGCTGCGGGCCGTCGGGTGTTCTGTCCTCCCCGATTGCCTGCCCCTCTTCCACGGTTACGTTCGCACCCGGGTGTCCCTGGCGAAGGAGCATGCGGTGTCCGCCGGTACGCTTGAGGCCTTCCGCGACCGGTGGGCATCGCAGGGACTGGAGTGCATCGTTGACGCCGAGAATGGCATTTTAATTTGAGTTTTTTGTTAACTTTATTAAAAACAGATAAATTATTTTTAAAAAATGTATATCAAGGGGGCCTGAAGATTAAAGGCCCCCTCGACTTGAAATATATAAAAGGGGCTTGGGGGGGGTATAAAGGCCACCTTAAAAAAAAAAAACGAGCTGCCAGCACTAGCTGGGCTGAGTGTCAACTACAGGAGACCACAGTGGGGTAGCTGGGGCTATTTATCTAGGCGGCACAGCCGCACACTTTTAGCTGCAGCACAAGCTTAAATCAGCAGCAATCTCATTATCTCCTCTCAATCTGCTCAACATTTTAACTTCAGAGACTCTGCAGCTCACATGACATGAAATCAGACCTTCCCTCTGCACTGAGACAAGCAGACAGCTCCCCTTTCCTCCCTGAATAATGAACTGCAAGGTGCAGCCTCAGGAAACCTGGATGGGTGGCTGGTGCTGTTTGCATTGTGTGTGTTGACATTGTGTGTGTGTGTGTTGACATTGTGTGTGTGTGTGTTGACATTGTGTGTGTGTGTGTTGACATTGTGTGTGTGTGTGTTGACATTGTGTGTGTGTGTGTTGACATTGTGTGTGTGTGTGTTGACATTGTGTGTGTGTGTGTTGACATTGTGTGTGTGTGTGTTGACATTGTGTGTGTGTGTTGACATTGTGTGTGTGTGTTGACATTGTGTGTGTGTGTGTTGACATTGTGTGTGTGTGTGACTGTGTGTGTGACTGTGTGTGTGACTGTGTGTGTGACTGTGTGTGTGACTGTGTGACTGTGACTGTGTGACTGTGACTGTGTGACTGTGACTGTGTGACTGTGACTGTGTGACTGTGACTGTGTGACTGTGACTGTGTGACTGTGACTGTGTGACTGTGACTGTGTGACTGTGACTGTGTGACTGTGACTGTGTGACTGTGACTGTGTGACTGTGACTGTGTGACTGTGACTGTGTGACTGTGACTGTGTGACTGTGACTGTGTGACTGTGACTGTGTGACTGTGACTGTGTGACTGTGACTGTGTGACTGTGACTGTGTGACTGTGACTGTGTGACTGTGACTGTGTGACTGTGACTGTGTGACTGTGACTGTGTGACTGTGACTGTG
>NC_090400.1:60396714-60417934 GCF_036365525.1 Heterodontus francisci
TGACTGTGAGTGACTGTGAGTGACTGTGAGTGACTGTGAGTGACTGTGAGTGACTGTGAGTGTGACTGAGTGACTGTGAGTGTGACTGAGTGACTGTGAGTGTGACTGAGTGACTGTGAGTGTGACTGAGTGACTGTGACTGTGACTGTGACTGTGACTGTGACTGTCTGTGACTGTGACTGTCTGTGACTGTGACTGTCTGTGACTGTGACTGTCTGTGACTGTCTGTGACTGTGACTGTCTGTGACTGTGACTGTCTGTGACTGTGACTGTCTGTGACTGTGACTGTCTGTGACTGTGACTGTCTGTGACTGTGACTGTCTGTGACTGTGACTGTGACTGTCTGTGACTGTGACTGTCTGTGACTGTCTGTGACTGTGACTGTCTGTGACTGTGACTGTGACTGTCTGTGACTGTCTGTGACTGTGACTGTGTGTGACTGTGACTGTGACTGTCTGTGACTGTGACTGTCTGTGACTGTGACTGTCTGTGACTGTGACTGTCTGTGACTGTGACTGTGTGTGACTGTGACTGTGTGTGACTGTGACTGTGTGTGACTGTGACTGTGTGTGACTGTGACTGTGTGTGACTGTGACTGTGTGTGACTGTGACTGTGTGTGACTGTGACTGTGTGTGACTGTGACTGTGTGTGACTGTGACTGTGACTGTGTGTGACTGTGACTGTCTGTGACTGTGTCTGTCTGTGACTGTGACTGTGTGTGACTGTGACTGTGTGTGTGACAGTGACTGTGTGTGTGACAGTGACTGTGTGTGTGTGTGTGAGTGACTGTGTGTGTGAGTGACTGTGTGTGTGTGTGACTGTGTGTGTGTGTGACTGTGTGTGTGTGTGACTGTGACTGTGTGTGACTGTGACTGTGACTGTGTGTGTGACAGTGACTGTGTGTGTGTGTGAGTGACTGTGTGTGTGTGTGACTGTGACTGTGTGTGTGTGTGACTGTGACTGTGTGAGACTGTGACTGTGTGTGTGTGTGACAGTGACTGTGTGTGACAGTGACTGTGTGTGTGTGTGACTGTGTGTGTGTGTGACTGTGTGTGTGTGTGACTGTGTGTGACTGTGACTGTGTGTGACTGTGACTGTGACTGTGTGTGACTGTGACTGTGACTGTGTGTGACTGTGACTGTGACTGTGTGTGACTGTGACTGTGTGTGACTGTGACTGTGTGTGTGTGTGACTGTGACTGTGTGTGTGACTGTGACTGTGTGACTGTGACTGTGACTGTGTGTGTGACTGTGTGACTGACTGTGTGACTGACTGTGTGACTGACTGTGTGACTGTGTGTGACTGTGACTGTGACTGTGACTGTGACTGTGACTGTGTGTGACTGTGACTGACTGTGTGTGACTGTGACTGACTGTGTGTGACTGTGACTGTGTGTGACTGTGACTGTGTGTGACTGTGACTGTGTGTGACTGTGACTGTGTGTGACTGTGACTGTGTGTGACTGTGACTGTGTGTGACTGTGACTGTGTGTGACTGTGACTGTGTGTGACTGTGACTGTGACTGTGTGTGTGACTGTGACTGTGTGAGACTGTGACTGTGTGTGTGTGTGACAGTGACTGTGTGTGTGTGTGTGACTGTGACTGTGACTGTGTGTGACTGTGACTGTGTGTGACTGTGACTGTGTGTGACTGTGACTGTGTGTGTGTGTGACTGTGACTGTGTGTGTGACTGTGACTGTGACTGACTGTGACTGTGACTGACTGTGACTGTGACTGACTGTGTGACTGTGTGTGACTGACTGTGTGACTGACTGTGTGACTGACTGTGTGACTGACTGTGTGACTGACTGTGTGAGACTGTGTGTGACTGTGTGTGACTGTGTGTGACTGTGTGTGACTGTGTGTGACTGTGTGTGACTGTGTGTGACTGTGACTGTGTGTGACTGTGACTGTGTGTGACTGTGACTGTGTGTGACTGTGAGTGACTGTGACTGTGTGTGACTGTGACTGTGACTGTGTGTGACTGTGACTGTGACTGTGTGTGACTGTGACTGTGTGTGACTGTGACTGTGTGTGACTGTGACTGTGTGTGACTGTGACTGTGTGTGACTGTGTGTGACTGTGACTGTCTGTGACTGTGACTGTCTGTGACTGTGACTGTCTGTGACTGTGACTGACTGTGACTGTGTGTGACTGTGACTGTGTGTGACTGTGACTGTGTGTGACTGTGACTGTGTGTGACAGTGACTGTGTGTGACAGTGACTGTGTGTGACAGTGACTGTGTGTGACAGTGACTGTGTGTGTGTGTGACTGTGTGTGTGTGTGACAGTGACTGTGTGTGTGTGTGACAGTGACTGTGTGTGTGTGTGACAGTGACTGTGTGTGTGTGTGTGACAGTGACTGTGTGTGTGTGTGTGACAGTGACTGTGTGTGTGTGTGTGACAGTGACTGTGTGTGTGTGTGACTGTGACTGTGTGTGTGACTGTGACTGTGTGTGTGACTGTGACTGTGACTGTGTGTGTGACTGTGACTGTGACTGTGTGTGTGACTGTGACTGTGTGTGACTGACTGTGACTGTGTGTGACTGACTGTGATTGTGACTGTGTGTGACTGTGACTGTGTGTGACTGTGACTGTGTGTGACTGTGACTGTGTGTGACTGTGACTGTGTGTGACTGTGACTGTGTGTGACTGTGACTGTGTGTGACTGTGACTGTGTGTGACTGTGACTGTGTGTGACTGTGACTGTGTGTGACTGTGACTGTGAGTGTGTGTGTGTGACTGTGTGTGTGTGTGACAGTGACTGTGTGTGTGTGTGACAGTGACTGTGTGTGTGTGTGTGACAGTGACTGTGTGTGTGTGTGTGACAGTGACTGTGTGTGTGTGTGACTGTGTGTGTGTGTGACTGTGACTGTGTGTGTGACTGTGACTGTGTGTGTGACTGTGACTGTGTGTGTGACTGTGACTGTGTGTGACTGACTGTGACTGTGACTGTGTGTGACTGTGACTGTGTGTGACTGTGACTGTGTGTGACTGTGACTGTGTGTGACTGTGACTGTGTGTGACTGTGACTGTGTGTGACTGTGACTGTGTGTGACTGTGACTGTGTGTGACTGTGACTGTGTTTGACTGTGACTGTGAGTGTGTGTGTGTGACTGTGAGTGTGTGTGACAGTGACAGTGACTGTGTGTGTGTATGTGTGAGAGACAGTGTTTGTGTGTGTGACTGTGTGTGTGTGACTGACAGTGACTGTGTGTGTGTGTGACAGTGACTGTGTGTGTGTGTGACAGTGACTGTGTGTGTGTGACAGTGACTGTGTGTGTGTGACAGTGTTTGTGTGTGTGGCAGTGTCTGTGTGTGGCAGTGTCTGTGTGTGGCAGTGTCTGTGTGTGGCAGTGTCTGTGTGTGGCAGTGTCTGTGTGTGGCAGTGACTGTGTGACTGTGTGACTGTGACTGTGACTGTGACTGTGTGACTGTGTGACTGTGACTGTGTGACTGTGACTGTGTGTGTGTGACTGTGACTGTGTGTGTGTGACTGTGACTGTGTGTGTGTGACTGTGACTGTGACTGTGTGTGACTGTGACTGTGACTGTGTGTGTGACTGTGACTGTGACTGTGTGTGTGACTGTGACTGTGACTGTGTGTGTGACTGTGACTGTGACTGTGTGTGACTGTGACTGTGTGTGACTGTGACTGTGTGTGTGACTGTGACTGTGTGTGTGACTGTGACTGTGTGTGTGACTGTGACTGTGTGTGTGACTGTGACTGTGTGTGTGACTGTGACTGTGTGTGTTTGTGACAGTGTTTGTGTGTGTGACAGTGTTTGTGTGTGTGTGTGTGACAGTGACTGTGTGTGACTTTGTGTGTGTGACTTTGTGTGTGTGACTTTGTGTGTGTGACTTTGTGTGTGTGACTTTGTGTGTGTGACTTTGTGTGTGTGACAGTGTTTGTGTGTGTGTGTGTGACAGTGACTGTGAGTGTTTGTGTGTGTGACTTTGTGTGTGTGACAGTGTTTGTGTGTGTGTGTGACAGTGTTTGTGTGTGTGTGACAGTGACTGAGTGTTTGTGTGAGACTTTGTGTGTGTGACAGTGTTTGTGTGTGTGTGTGAGACAGTGTTTGTGTGTGTGTGTGAGACAGTGTTTGTGTGTGTGTGTGAGACAGTGTTTGTGTGTGTGTGTGTGAGACAGTGTTTGTGTGTGTGTGTGTGTGAGACAGTGTTTGTGTGTGTGTGTGTGAGACAGTGTTTGTGTGTGTGTGTGTGAGACAGTGTTTGTGTGTGTGTGACAGTGTGTGTGTGACAGTGTTTGTGTGTGTGTGACAGTGTTTGTGTGTGTGACAGTGTTTGTGTGTGTGACAGTGTTTGTGTGTGTGTGACAGTGTTTGTGTGTGTGTGTGTGACAGTGTTTGTGTGTGTGTGACAGTGTTTGTTTGTGTGTGTGACAGTGTTTGTTTGTGTGTGTGACAGTGTTTGTTTGTGTGTGTGTGACTGTGACTGTGTGTGTGTGACTGTGTGTGTGTGACTGTGTGTGTGTGTGACTGTGTGTGTGTGACTGTGTGTGTGTGTGACAGTGACTGTGTGTGTGTGTGACAGTGACTGTGTGTGTGTGTGACAGTGACTGTGTGTGTGTGACAGTGACTGTGTGTGTGACTGTGACTGTGACTGTGTGTGTGTGTGTGTGACTGTGACTGTGTGTGTGTGACTGTGACTGTGTGTGTGTGACTGTGACTGTGTGTGTGTGACTGTGACTGTGTGTGTGTGTGACTGTGACTGTGTGTGTGTGTGACTGTGACTGTGTGTGTGTGACTGTGACTGTGACTGTGTGTGTGTGTGACTGTGACTGTGTGTGTGACTGTGACTGTGTGTGTGACAGTGACTGTGTGTGTGTGTGACAGTGACTGTGTGTGTGTGACAGTGACTGTGTGTGTGACAGTGACTGTGTGTGTGTGACAGTGTGTGTGTGTGTGACTGTGTGTGTGTGACTGTGTGTGTGTGACTGTGTGACTGTGTGTGTGTGACTGTGTGTGTGTGACTGTGTGTGTGTGACTGTGACTGTGTGTGTGACAGTGACTGTGTGTGTGTGTGACAGTGACTGTGTGTGTGTGACTGTGTGTGTGTGACTGTGTGTGTGTGACTGTGTGTGTGTGACTGTGTGTGTGTGACTGTGTGTGTGTGACTGTGTGACAGTGACTGTGTGTGTGTGACAGTGACTGTGTGTGTGTGACAGTGACTGTGTGTGTGTGACAGTGACTGTGTGTGTGTGACAGTGACTGTGTGTGTGACTGACTCTGTGTGTGTGTGTGTGTGACTGACTCTGTGTGTGTGTGTGTGTGACTGACTGTGTGTGTGTGTGTGTGTGACTGACTGTGTGTGTGTGTGTGTGTGACTGACTGTGTGTGTGTGTGTGTGACTGACTCTCTGTGTGTGTGACTGACTCTGTGTGTGTGTGTGTGTGACTGACTCTGTGTGTGTGACTGACTCTGTGTGTGTGACTGACTGTGTGTGTGTGTGACTGACTGTGTGTGTGTGTGACTGGCTCTGTGTGTGTGTGACTGGCTCTGTGTGTGTGTGACTGGCTCTGTGTGTGTGTGACTGGCTCTGTGTGTGTGTGACTGGCTCTGTGTGTGTGACTGGCTCTGTGTGTGTGACTGGCTCTGTGTGTGTGTGACTGGCTCTGTGTGTGTGACTGGCTCTGTGTGTGTGACTGGCTCTGTGTGTGTGACTGGCTCTGTGTGTGTGACTGGCTCTGTGTGTGTGTGTGACTGGCTCTGTGTGTGTGTGTGACTGACTCTGTGTGTGTGTGTGACTGACTGTGTGTGTGTGTGTGTGACTGACTGTGTGTGTGTGTGTGACTGACTCTGTGTGTGTGTGTGACTGACTCTGTGTGTGTGTGTGACTGACTCTGTGTGTGTGTGTGTGTGACTGACTCTGTGTGTGTGTGACTGACTCTGTGTGTGTGTGACTGACTCTGTGTGTGTGACTGACTCTGTGTGTGTGACTGACTGTGTGTGTGTGACTGACTGTGTGTGTGTGACTGACTGTGTGTGTGTGACTGACTCTGTGTGTGTGTGTGACTGACTCTGTGTGTGTGTGTGTGTGAATGACTCTGTGTGTGTGTGTGAATGACTCTGTGTGTGTGTGTGTGTGACTGACTCTGTGTGTGTGTGACTGACTCTGTGTGTGTGTGTGACTGACTCTGTGTGTGTGTGACTGACTCTGTGTGTGTGTGACTGACTCTGTGTGTGTGTGTGTGTGTGACTCTGTGTGTGTGTGACTCTGTGTGTGTGTGACTCTGTGTGTGTGTGTGTGACTCTGTGTGTGTGTGTGTGACTCTGTGTGTGTGTGTGTGACTCTGTGTGTGTGTGTGTGACTCTGTGTGTGTGTGAGTGACTCTGTGTGTGTGTGAGTGACTCTGTGTGTGTGAGTGACTCTGTGTGTGTGTGTGTGACTCTGTGTGTGTGACTGACTCTGTGTGTGTGACTCTGTGTGTGTGACTCTGTGTGTGTGACTCTGTGTGTGTGACTCTGTGTGTGTGACTCTGTGTGTGTGACTCTGTGTGTGTGTGACTCTGTGTGTGTGACTGGCTCTGTGTGTGTGTGACTGGCTCTGTGTGTGTGTGACTGGCTCTGTGTGTGTGTGACTGACTCTGTGTGTGTGTGACTGACTCTGTGTGTGTGTGACTGACTCTGTGTGTGTGTGACTGACTCTGTGTGTGTGACTGACTCTGTGTGTGTGTGTGTGTGACTGACTGTGTGTGTGTGTGTGTGACTGACTCTGTGTGTGTGTGTGACTGAGTCTGTGTGTGTGTGACTGACTCTGTCTGTGTGTGTGTGACTGACTCTGTGTGTGTGTGTGTGTGACTGACTCTGTGTGTGTGTGTGTGTGACTGACTCTGTGTGTGTGTGACTGACTCTGTGTGTGTGTGACTGACTCTGTGTGTGTGACTGACTCTGTGTGTGTGACTGACTCTGTGTGTGTGTGTGTGACTGACTCTGTGTGTGTGTGTGACTGACTCTGTGTGTGTGTGTGACTGACTCTGTGTGTGTGTGTGACTGACTCTGTGTGTGTGTGTGACTGACTCTGTGTGTGTGTGTGACTGACTCTGTGTGTGTGTGTGACTGACTCTGTGTGTGTGTGTGACTGACTCTGTGTGTGTGTGTGACTGACTCTGTGTGTGTGTGTGTGTGACTGACTCTGTGTGTGTGTGACTGACTCTGTGTGTGTGACTGACTCTGTGTGTGTGTGACTGACTCTGTGTGTGTGTGTGACTGACTCTGTGTGTGTGTGTGACTGACTCTGTGTGTGTGTGTGACTGACTCTGTGTGTGTGTGTGACTGACTGTGTGTGTGTGTGACTGACTCTGTGTGTGTGTGACTGACTCTGTGTGTGTGTGACTGACTCTGTGTGTGTGTGACTGACTCTGTGTGTGTGTGACTGACTCTGTGTGTGTGTGACTGACTCTGTGTGTGTGTGACTGACTCTGTGTGTGTGACTGACTCTGTGTGTGTGTGACTGACTCTGTGTGTGTGACTGACTCTGTGTGTGTGACTGACTCTGTGTGTGTGACTGACTCTGTGTGTGTGACTGACTCTGTGTGTGAGACTGACTCTGTGTGTGAGACTGACTCTGTGTGTGAGACTGACTCTGTGTGTGAGACTGACTCTGTGTGTGTGAGACTGACTCTGTGTGTGTGAGACTGACTCTGTGTGTGAGAGACTGACTCTGTGTGTGAGAGACTGACTCTGTGTGTGAGAGACTGACTCTGTGTGTGAGAGACTGACTCTGTGTGTGAGAGACTGACTCTGTGTGTGAGAGACTGACTCTGTGTGTGAGAGACTGACTCTGTGTGTGAGAGACTGACTCTGTGTGTGAGAGACTGACTCTGTGTGTGAGAGACTGACTCTGTGTGTGAGAGACTGACTCTGTGTGTGAGAGACTGACTCTGTGTGTGAGAGACTGACTCTGTGTGTGAGAGACTGACTCTGTGTGTGTGAGACTGACTCTGTGTGTGTGAGACTGACTCTGTGTGTGTGAGACTGACTCTGTGTGTGTGAGACTGACTCTGTGTGTGTGAGACTGACTCTGTGTGTGTGAGACTGACTCTGTGTGTGTGAGACTGACTCTGTGTGTGTGAGACTGACTCTGTGTGTGTGAGACTGACTCTGTGTGTGTGAGACTGACTCTGTGTGTGTGAGACTGACTCTGTGTGTGTGAGACTGACTGTGTGTGAGACTGACTCTGTGTGTGTGAGACTGACTCTGTGTGTGTGAGACTGACTCTGTGTGTGTGTTTGTGTGTGTGTGACTGACTGTGTGTGTGTGTGACTGACTGTGTGTGTGTGTGACTGACTCTGTGTGTGTGTGAGACTGACTCTGTGTGTGTGTGAGACTGACTCTGTGTGTGTGTGAGACTGACTCTGTGTGTGTGTGAGACTGACTCTGTGTGTGTGTGTGAGACTGACTGTGTGTGTGTGAGACTGACTGTGTGTGTGTGAGACTGACTCTGTGTGTGTGTGAGACTGACTCTGTGTGTGTGAGACTGACTCTGTGTGTGTGTGAGACTGACTCTGTGTGTGTGTGAGACTGACTCTGTGTGTGTGTGAGACTGACTCTGTGTGTGTGTGTGAGACTGACTCTGTGTGTGTGTGAGACTGACTCTGTGTGTGTGTGTGTGACTGACTCTGTGTGTGTGTGTGTGACTGACTCTGTGTGTGTGTGACTGACTCTGTGTGTGTGTGTGACTGACTCTGTGTGTGTATGTGTGAGACTGACTCTGTGTGTGTGTGTGAGACTGACTCTATGTGTGTGTGTGTGTGTGACTGACTGTGTGTGTGTGTGTGTGTGACTGACTCTGTGTGTGTGTGTGTGTGACTGACTCTGTGTGTGACTGACTCTGTGTGTGACTGACTCTGTGTGTGACTGACTCTGTGTGTGACTGACTCTGTGTGTGACTGACTCTGTGTGTGTGTGACTGACTCTGTGTGTGTGACTGACTCTGTGTGTGTGACTGACTCTGTGTGTGTGACTGACTCTGTGTGTGTGACTGACTCTGTGTGTGTGACTGACTCTGTGTGTGTGACTGACTCTGTGTGTGTGACTGACTGTGTGTGTGACTGACTCTGTGTGTGTGAGACTGACTCTGTGTGTGTGACTGACTCTGTGTGTGTGTGTGTGACTGACTCTGTGTGTGTGTGTGTGACTGACTCTGTGTGTGTGTGTGAGACTGACTCTGTGTGTGTGTGAGACTGACTCTGTGTGTGTGTGAGACTGACTCTGTGTGTGTGTGAGACTGACTCTGTGTGTGTGTGAGACTGACTCTGTGTGTGTGTGAGACTGACTCTGTGTGTGTGTGAGACTGACTCTGTGTGTGTGTGAGACTGACTCTGTGTGTGTGTGAGACTGACTCTGTGTGTGTGTGTGTGACTGACTCTGTGTGTGTGTGACTGACTCTGTGTGTGTGTGTGACTGACTCTGTGTGTGTGTGTGTGAGACTAACTCTGTGTGTGTGTGTGAGACTGACTCTGTGTGTGTGTGTGAGACTGACTCTGTGTGTGTGTGTGTGACTGACTCTGTGTGTGTGTGTGTGACTGACTCTATGTGTGTGTGTGTGTGTGACTGACTCTGTGTGTGTGTGTGTGTGTGTGACTGACTCTGTGTGTGTGTGTGTGACTGACTCTGTGTGTGTGTGTGTGTGACTGACTCTGTGTGTGTGTGTGTGACTGACTCTGTGTGTGTGTGTGTGTGTGACTGACTCTGTGTGTGACTGACTCTGTGTGTGACTGACTCTGTGTGTGACTGACTCTGTGTGTGACTGACTCTGTGTGTGACTGACTCTGTGTGTGACTGACTCTGTGTGTGTGTGTTTGTGTGTGTGTGACTGACTCTGTGTGTGTGACTGACTCTGTGTGTGTGAGACTGACTCTGTGTGTGTGTGAGACTGACTCTGTGTGTGTGACTGACTCTGTGTGTGTGTGTGTGACTGACTCTGTGTGTGTGTGTGACTGACTGTGTGTGTGTGTGTGTGTGTGTGTGACTGACTCTGTGTGACTGACTCTGTGTGACTGACTCTGTGACTGACTCTGTGTGACTGACTCTGTGTGACTGACTCTGTGTGACTGACTCTGTGTGACTGACTCTGTGTGACTGACTGTGTGTGTGTGTGTGTGACTGACTGTGTGTGTGTGTGTGTGACTGACTCTGTGTGTGTGTGTGACTGACTGTGTGTGTGTGTGTGTGACTGACTCTGTGTGTGTGTGTGACTGACTCTGTGTGTGTGTGTGACTGACTCTGTGTGTGTGTGTGACTGACTCTGTGTGTGTGTGACTGACTCTGTGTGTGTGTGACTGACTCTGTGTGTGTGTGTGACTGACTCTGTGTGTGTGTGTGACTGACTCTGTGTGTGTGTGTGACTGACTCTGTGTGTGTGTGACTGACTCTGTGTGTGTGTGTGACTGACTCTGTGTGTGTGTGTGACTGACTCACAGTGTGTGTGTGACTGACTCACAGTGTGTGTGTGACTGACTCACAGTGTGTGTGTGACTGACTCACAGTGTGTGTGTGACTGACTCACAGTGTGTGTGTGACTGACTCACAGTGTGTGTGTGACTGACTCACAGTGTGTGTGTGACTGACTCACAGTGTGTGTGTGACTGACTCACAGTGTGTGTGTGACTGACTCACAGTGTGTGTGTGACTGACTCACAGTGTGTGTGTGACTGACTCACAGTGTGTGTGTGACTGACTCACAGTGTGTGTGTGACTGACTCACAGTGTGTGTGTGACTGACTCAGTGTGTGTGTGACTGACTCTGTGTGTGAGAGACTGACTCTGTGTGTGAGAGACTGACTCTGTGTGTGAGAGACTGACTCTGTGTGTGAGAGACTGACTCTGTGTGTGAGAGACTGACTCTGTGTGTGAGAGACTGACTCTGTGTGTGAGAGACTGACTCTGTGTGTGAGAGACTGACTCTGTGTGTGAGAGACTGACTCTGTGTGTGAGAGACTGACTCTGTGTGTGTGAGACTGACTCTGTGTGTGTGAGACTGACTCTGTGTGTGTGAGACTGACTCTGTGTGTGTGAGACTGACTCTGTGTGTGTGAGACTGACTCTGTGTGTGTGAGACTGACTCTGTGTGTGTGAGACTGACTCTGTGTGTGTGAGACTGACTCTGTGTGTGTGAGACTGACTCTGTGTGTGTGAGACTGACTGTGTGTGAGACTGACTCTGTGTGTGTGAGACTGACTCTGTGTGTGTGAGACTGACTCTGTGTGTGTGTTTGTGTGTGTGTGACTGACTGTGTGTGTGTGTGACTGACTGTGTGTGTGTGTGACTGACTCTGTGTGTGTGTGTGACTGACTCTGTGTGTGTGTGAGACTGACTCTGTGTGTGTGTGAGACTGACTCTGTGTGTGTGTGAGACTGACTCTGTGTGTGTGTGAGACTGACTCTGTGTGTGTGTGTGAGACTGACTGTGTGTGTGTGAGACTGACTGTGTGTGTGTGAGACTGACTCTGTGTGTGTGTGAGACTGACTCTGTGTGTGTGAGACTGACTCTGTGTGTGTGTGAGACTGACTCTGTGTGTGTGTGAGACTGACTCTGTGTGTGTGTGAGACTGACTCTGTGTGTGTGTGTGAGACTGACTCTGTGTGTGTGTGAGACTGACTCTGTGTGTGTGTGTGTGACTGACTCTGTGTGTGTGTGTGTGACTGACTCTGTGTGTGTGTGACTGACTCTGTGTGTGTGTGTGACTGACTCTGTGTGTGTATGTGTGAGACTGACTCTGTGTGTGTGTGTGAGACTGACTCTATGTGTGTGTGTGTGTGTGACTGACTGTGTGTGTGTGTGTGACTGACTGTGTGTGTGTGTGACTGACTCTGTGTGTGTGTGTGTGACTGACTCTGTGTGTGACTGACTCTGTGTGTGACTGACTCTGTGTGTGACTGACTCTGTGTGTGACTGACTCTGTGTGTGACTGACTCTGTGTGTGTGTGACTGACTCTGTGTGTGTGACTGACTCTGTGTGTGTGACTGACTCTGTGTGTGTGACTGACTCTGTGTGTGTGACTGACTCTGTGTGTGTGACTGACTCTGTGTGTGTGACTGACTGTGTGTGTGACTGACTCTGTGTGTGTGAGACTGACTCTGTGTGTGTGTGAGACTGACTCTGTGTGTGTGACTGACTCTGTGTGTGTGTGTGTGACTGACTCTGTGTGTGTGTGTGTGACTGACTCTGTGTGTGTGTGTGAGACTGACTCTGTGTGTGTGTGAGACTGACTCTGTGTGTGTGTGAGACTGACTCTGTGTGTGTGTGAGACTGACTCTGTGTGTGTGTGAGACTGACTCTGTGTGTGTGTGAGACTGACTCTGTGTGTGTGTGAGACTGACTCTGTGTGTGTGTGAGACTGACTCTGTGTGTGTGTGTGTGACTGACTCTGTGTGTGTGTGACTGACTCTGTGTGTGTGTGTGACTGACTCTGTGTGTGTGTGTGTGAGACTAACTCTGTGTGTGTGTGTGAGACTGACTCTGTGTGTGTGTGTGAGACTGACTCTGTGTGTGTGTGTGTGACTGACTCTGTGTGTGTGTGTGTGACTGACTCTATGTGTGTGTGTGTGTGTGACTGACTCTGTGTGTGTGTGTGTGTGTGTGACTGACTCTGTGTGTGTGTGTGTGACTGACTCTGTGTGTGTGTGTGTGTGACTGACTCTGTGTGTGTGTGTGTGACTGACTCTGTGTGTGTGTGTGTGTGTGACTGACTCTGTGTGTGACTGACTCTGTGTGTGACTGACTCTGTGTGTGACTGACTCTGTGTGTGACTGACTCTGTGTGTGACTGACTCTGTGTGTGACTGACTCTGTGTGTGTGTGTTTGTGTGTGTGTGACTGACTCTGTGTGTGTGACTGACTCTGTGTGTGTGAGACTGACTCTGTGTGTGTGTGAGACTGACTCTGTGTGTGTGACTGACTCTGTGTGTGTGTGTGTGACTGACTCTGTGTGTGTGTGTGACTGACTGTGTGTGTGTGTGTGTGTGTGTGTGACTGACTCTGTGTGACTGACTCTGTGTGACTGACTCTGTGTGACTGACTCTGTGACTGACTCTGTGTGACTGACTCTGTGTGACTGACTCTGTGTGACTGACTCTGTGTGACTGACTCTGTGTGACTGACTGTGTGTGTGTGTGTGTGACTGACTGTGTGTGTGTGTGTGACTGACTGTGTGTGTGTGTGTGTGACTGACTCTGTGTGTGTGTGTGACTGACTCTGTGTGTGTGTGTGACTGACTCTGTGTGTGTGTGTGACTGACTCTGTGTGTGTGTGACTGACTCTGTGTGTGTGTGACTGACTCTGTGTGTGTGTGTGACTGACTCTGTGTGTGTGTGTGACTGACTCTGTGTGTGTGTGTGACTGACTCTGTGTGTGTGTGACTGACTCTGTGTGTGTGTGTGACTGACTCTGTGTGTGTGTGTGACTGACTCACAGTGTGTGTGTGACTGACTCACAGTGTGTGTGTGACTGACTCACAGTGTGTGTGTGACTGACTCACAGTGTGTGTGTGACTGACTCACAGTGTGTGTGTGACTGACTCACAGTGTGTGTGTGACTGACTCACAGTGTGTGTGTGACTGACTCACAGTGTGTGTGTGACTGACTCACAGTGTGTGTGTGACTGACTCACAGTGTGTGTGTGACTGACTCACAGTGTGTGTGTGACTGACTCACAGTGTGTGTGTGACTGACTCACAGTGTGTGTGTGACTGACTCACAGTGTGTGTGTGACTGACTCAGTGTGTGTGTGACTGACTCAGTGTGTGTGTGACTGACTCAGTGTGTGTGTGACTGACTCAGTGTGTGTGTGACTGACTCAGTGTGTGTGTGACTGACTCAGTGTGTGTGACTGACTCAGTGTGTGTGACTGACTCAGTGTGTGTGACTGACTCAGTGTGTGTGACTGACTCAGTGTGTGTGACTGACTCTGTGTGTGTCTGACTCTGTGTGTGACTGACTCTGTGTGTGTCTGACTCTGTGTGTGACTGACTCTGTGTGTGACTGACTCTGTGTGTGACTGACTCTGTGTGTGACTGACTCTGTGTGTGACTGACTCTGTGTGTGACTGACTCTGTGTGTGACTGACTCTGTGTGTGACTGACTCTGTGTGTGACTGACTCTGTGTGTGACTGACTCTGTGTGTGACTGACTCTGTGTGTGACTGACTCTGTGTGTGACTGACTCTGTGTGTGACTGACTCTGTGTGTGACTGACTCTGTGTGTGACTGACTCTGTGTGTGACTGACTCTGTGTGTGACTGACTCTGTGTGTGACTGACTCTGTGTGTGACTGACTCTGTGTGTGACTGACTCTGTGTGTGACTGACTCTGTGTGTGACTGACTCTGTGTGTGACTGACTCTGTGTGTGTGTGACTGACTCTGTGTGTGTGTGACTGACTCTGTGTGTGTGTGACTGAATCTGTGTGTGTGTGACTGAATCTGTGTGTGTGTGTGACTGAATCTGTGTGTGTGTGTGACTGACTCTGTGTGTGTGTGACTGACTCTGTGTGTGTGTGACTGACTCTGTGTGTGTGTGACTGACTCTGTGTGTGTGTGACTGACTCTGTGTGTGTGTGAGACTGCCTCTGTGTGTGTGTGTGTGACTGCCACTGTGTGTGTGTGTCTGACTCTGTGTGTGTGTGACTGACTCTGTGTGTGTGTGTGACTGACTCTGTGTGTGTGTGTGACTGACTCTGTGTGTGTGTGACTGACTCTGTGTGTGTGTGTGACTGACTCTGTGTGTGTGTGTGACTGACTCTGTGTGTGTGTGTGACTGACTCTGTGTGTGTGTGACTGACTCTGTGTGTGTGTGACTGACTCTGTGTGTGTGTGACTGACTCTGTGTGTGTGTGACTGACTCTGTGTGTGTGTGTGACTGACTCTGTGTGTGTGTGTGACTGACTCTGTGTGTGTGTGTGACTGACTCTGTGTGTGTGTGTGTGACTGACTCTGTGTGTGTGTGACTGACTCTGTGTGTGTGTGACTGACTCACAGTGTGTGTGTGACTGACTCACAGTGTGTGTGTGACTGACTCACAGTGTGTGTGTGACTGACAGTGTGTGTGTGACTCACAGTGTGTGTGTGACTGACTCACAGTGTGTGTGTGACTGACTCACAGTGTGTGTGTGACTGACTCACAGTGTGTGTGTGACTGACTCACAGTGTGTGTGTGACTGACTCACAGTGTGTGTGTGACTGACTCACAGTGTGTGTGTGACTGACTCACAGTGTGTGTGTGACTGACTCACAGTGTGTGTGTGACTGACTCACAGTGTGTGTGTGACTGACTCACAGTGTGTGTGTGACTGACTCACAGTGTGTGTGTGACTGACTCACAGTGTGTGTGTGACTGACTCACAGTGTGTGTGTGACTGACTCAGTGTGTGTGTGACTGACTCAGTGTGTGTGTGACTGACTCAGTGTGTGTGTGACTGACTCAGTGTGTGTGACTGACTCAGTGTGTGTGACTGACTCAGTGTGTGTGACTGACTCAGTGTGTGTGACTGACTCAGTGTGTGTGACTGACTCAGTGTGTGTGACTGACTCAGTGTGTGTGACTGACTCTGTGTGTGACTGACTCTGTGTGTGACTGACTCTGTGTGTGACTGACTCTGTGTGTGACTGACTCTGTGTGTGACTGACTCTGTGTGTGACTGACTCTGTGTGTGACTGACTCTGTGTGTGACTGACTCTGTGTGTGTGTGACTGAATCTGTGTGTGTGTGTGACTGAATCTGTGTGTGTGTGTGACTGACTCTGTGTGTGTGTGACTGACTCTGTGTGTGTGTGACTGTCTGTGTGTGTGTGTGTGACTGCCTCTGTGTGTGTGTGTGTGTCTGACTCTCTGTGTGTGTGTGACTGACTGTGTGTGTGTGTGTGTGTGACTGACTGTGTGTGTGTGTGTGTCTGACTCTCTGTGTGTGTGTGACTGACTCTGTGTGTGTGTGTGACTGCCTCTGTGTGTGTGTGTCTGACTCTCTGTGTGTGTGTGACTGACTCTCTGTGTGTGTGTGACTGACTGTGTGTGTGTGTGTGACTGCCTCTGTGTGTGTGTGTGTGACTGACTGTGTGTGTGTGTGTCTGACTCTGTGTGTGTGTGTGTCTGACTCTGTGTGTGTGTGTCTGACTCTGTGTGTGTGTGTCTGACTCTGTGTGTGTGTGACTGACTCTCTGTGTGTGTGTGTGTCTGACTCTCTGTGTGTGTGTGTCTGACTCTCTGTGTGTGTGTGACTGACTCTGTGTGTGTGTGACTGACTCTCTGTGTGTCTGTGACTGACTCTCTGTGTGTCTGTGACTGACTCTCTGTGTGTCTGTGACTGACTCTGTGTGTGTGTGTGTGTCTGACTCTCTGTGTGTGTGTGACTGACTCTGTGTGTGTGTGACTGACTCTCTGTGTGTCTGTGACTGACTCTCTGTGTGTCTGTGACTGACTCTCTGTGTGTCTGTGACTGACTCTGTGTGTGTGTGTGTGTCTGACTCTCTGTGTGTGTGTGACTGACTGTGTGTGTGTGTGTGTGTGACTGACTGTGTGTGTGTGTGTGTCTGACTCTCTGTGTGTGTGTGACTGACTCTGTGTGTGTGTGTGACTGCCTCTGTGTGTGTGTGTCTGACTCTCTGTGTGTGTGTGACTGACTCTCTGTGTGTGTGTGACTGACTCTCTGTGTGTGTGTCTGACTCTCTGTGTGTGTGTCTGACTCTGTGTGTGTGTGTCTGACTCTGTGTGTGTGTGTGACTGCCTCTGTGTGTGTGTGTGTGACTGACTGTGTGTGTGACTGACTGTGTGTGTGTCTGACTCTGTGTGTGTGTGTCTGACTCTGTGTGTGTGTGTCTGACTCTGTGTGTGTGTGTCTGACTCTGTGTGTGTGTGTCTGACTCTGTGTGTGTGTGTCTGACTCTGTGTGTGTGTGTCTGACTCTGTGTGTGTGTGTCTGACTCTGTGTGTGTGTGTCTGACTCTGTGTGTGTGTGACTGACTGTGTGTGTGTGTGACTGCCTCTGTGTGTGTGTGTGTGACTCTGTGTGTGTGTGTGTGACTCTGTGTGTGTGTGTGTGACTCTGTGTGTGTGTGACTGACTGTGTGTATGTGTGACTGACTGTGTGTGTGTGTGTGACTGCCTCTGTGTGTGTGTGTGTGACTGACTGTGTGTGTGTGTGTCTGACTCTGTGTGTGTGTGTGTCTGACTGTGTGTGTGTGTCTGACTCTGTGTATGTGTGACTGACTCTGTGTGTGTGTGTGTGTCTGACTCTCTGTGTGTGTGTGTCTGACTCTCTGTGTGTGTGTGACTGACTCTCTGTGTGTGTGTGACTGACTCTCTGTGTGTCTGTGACTGACTCTGTGTGTGTGTGTGTGTCTGACTCTCTGTGTGTGTGTGTGACTGACTCTGTGTGTGTGTGACTGACTCTCTGTGTGTCTGTGACTGACTCTCTGTGTGTCTGTGACTGACTCTCTGTGTGTCTGTGACTGACTCTGTGTGTGTGTGTGTGACTGACTCTGTGTGTGTGTGTGTGTCTGACTCTCTGTGTGTGTGTGTGACTGACTCTGTGTGTGTGTGACTGACTCTCTGTGTGTCTGTGACTGACTCTCTGTGTGTCTGTGACTGACTCTGTGTGTGTGTGTGTGTCTGACTCTCTGTGTGTGTGTGACTGACTGTGTGTGTGTGTGTGTGTGACTGACTCTGTGTGTGTGACTGACTGTGTGTCTGTGTGTGTGTGACTGACTGTGTCTGTGTGTGTGACTGACTGTGTGTCTGTGTGTGTGTGACTGACTGTGTGTCTGTGTGTGTGTGACTGACTGTGTCTGTGTGTGTGACTGACTGTGTGTCTGTGTGTGTGACTGACACTGTGTCTGTGTGTGTGTGTGACTGACTCAGTGTGTGTGTGTGACTGACTCTCTGTGTGTGTGTGACTGACTCTGTGTGTGTGTGTGACTGACTGTGTGTGTGTGTGACTGACTGTGTGTCTGTGTGTGTGTGACTGACTGTGTGTGTGTGACTGACTGTGTGTCTGTGTGTGTGTGACTGACTGAGACTGACTGACTGTGTGTGACTGACTGTGTGTGTGTGACTGACTGTGTGTCTGTGTGTGTGTGACTGACTGTGTGTCTGTGTGTGTGTGACTGACTGAGACTGACTGACTGTGTGTGACTGACTGTGTGTGTGTGTGTGTGTGTGTGTGTGTGTGTGTAAAACCTAATTGTGGTAAGGAAGTGTTCCTTTCTGCCTCTCTGGGGTGTTTTGACACCTGAAATCCTCTCCTTGTAGTATTGCAGATAATTGGAACTCAATCCACACCCAGTAACTATAACCCTGAGCAGTAATATTCAGTCCTCAGCTTGGAAGGGGGCAGGTTAGGTCTTTGGGGGTGGGTTGTCGAGGCAGTTTGACACTCAGTGTTCAGGCAAATATTTTCAGTCCTGTCTTGTCTTCTACTTCTCCCCACCCCCACCCTCAGAACAACAACATGCATTTATACAGCGCCTGTAATGTTGAAAGAGCTCCTGAGGAGCTTCCCAGACACTGAGGCAGAATGCAGCGAGCATACCTCTTAAAGGAGATATCGGCCTTGGAGGGGGTGCAACACAGATTCACCAGAATGATGGGGACTAAAAGGGTTAAATTATGAGGATAGGACAGGCCTTGTATTCCCGCGAGTGTAGGAGATTAAGGAGTGGTCTAATTGAGGTGGTTAAGATGATAAAGGAATTTGATCGGGTAGATAGAGAGAAACTATTTCCTCTGGAGGGGGGTGGGGGGGGCGGGGGGGGGGAGTCCAGAACAAGGGGGCAGAACCTTAAAATTGGAGCCAGGCCGTTCAGGGGTGATGTCAGAAAACACTTCTTCACATAAAGGGCGGTGGGAATCTGGAATTCTCTCCCCTAAAAAGATGTCTCTGAATGTTGGGGGTCAAGACTGAGATTGATTTTTTTTGTTGAGTAAGGGTATGGTGCCTTCAGCTGCCTGGGCCCTAATCTCTGGAATTCCCTCCCTAAACCTCTCCGCCTCTCTCTCCTTTAAGACTCTCCTTAAAATTGACCTGTTGACTGAGCTTTTACTCACCTGTCCTAATTCTGTAAGTAATCCGGTGTCACATTTTGTCTGATTATGATCTCGGACACTTTCTGATGTTAAAGGTGCACTTTGGCTCCAAGTTTGCAGTTTGCGTGTGGGGTGCGATTCTGATCTTTGTTTCCTGGTGCATCATTCTCCGGGCTTTGATCAGATCAGAATAACGATGGGGTCAAATTAGTGATTATATTACCCGCAGAGGGACCTTGGAATTAAACAAGTAGGTTCTCAAGGCATGGGGGCCCTGGTGGAGGGGGTGGGCTCAGGATGATGGGGTCCTCGGGGTGAGGGAATGGGCCTCAGGGTGACGGGGTCCTTTGGGTGATGTTTGTGTTTGGGCTGCTGTGGGTTTGCTCTGTTGGTGATGAGTATCTTCCCCTTGGGTGGGGATTCCATGGAATAATTTATATTTCTGCCCCCCGCCCCCCAGATTATTTATGTGTTCCCGAGGACAACGTTTACAACATCGATTTTACAAGGTTCAAGATTCGCGATATGGAGTCTGGGGCCATCTTATTCGAAATCACCAAACCACCCGTGTCAGGTGAGTGAGACCCAGATCCCGGTTACATTGATCCTGGTTGAGGCCTCATTGGGTAGAGAAGGAGTGGGATCGTACTGTGTATCTGAGGAGGGGAGGATGTGGGTAGGTGGTCTATGGGAGTGCCTGACACTGCATGATGGGGGCTGGGGGAGTGGATCCTGAATGTGAATCACTTTCTGACTGCATTAACCTGCGTGAGATCAAAACCATTAAAAATGGGTTGAACTGCATTAACAGGAGGCAACAGCGGTCTTCCTCTCTCTCTCTTCCTCTCCCTCTCTTCCTCTCCCTCTCTTCCTCTCCCTCTCTTCCTCTCCCTCTCTTCCTCTCCCTCTCTTCCTCTCCCTCTCTTCCTCTCCCTCTCTTCCTCTCCCTCTCTTCCTCTCCCTCTCTTCCTCTCCCTCTCTTCCTCTCCCTCTCTTCCTCTCCCTCTCTTCCTCTCCCTCTCTTCCTCTCCCTCTCTTCCTCTCCCTCTCTTCCTCTCCCTCTCTTCCTCTCCCTCTCTTCCTCTCCCTCTCTTCCTCTCCCTCTCTTCCTCTCCCTCTCTTCCTCTCCCTCTCTTCCTCTCCCTCTCTTCCTCTCCCTCTCTTCCTCTCCCTCTCTTCCTCTCCCTCTCTTCCTCTCCCTCTCTTCCTCTCCCTCTCTTCCTCTCCCTCTCTTCCTCTCCCTCTCTTCCTCTCCCTCTCTTCCTCTCCCTCTCTTCCTCTCCCTCTCTTCCTCTCCCTCTCTTCCTCTCCCTCTCTTCCTCTCCCTCTCTTCCTCTCCCTCTCTTCCTCTCCCTCTCTTCCTCTCCCTCTCTTCCTCTCCCTCTCTTCCTCTCCCTCTCTTCCTCTCCCTCTCTTCCTCTCCCTCTCTTCCTCTCCCTCTCTTCCTCTCCCTCTCTTCCTCTCCCTCTCTTCCTCTCCCTCTCTTCCTCTCCCTCTCTTCCTCTCCTCTCTTCCTCTCCCTCTCTTCCTCTCCCCCTCTTCCTCTCCCTCTCTTCCTCTCCCTCTCTTCCTCTCCCTCTCTTCCTCTCCCTCTCTTCCTCTCCCTCTCTCCTCTCCCTCTCTCCTCTCCCTCTCTTCCTCTCCCTCTCTTCCTCTCCTCTCTCTCTCCCTCTCCTCTCCCTCTCTCCCTCTCCCCCTCTCCCTCTCCCCCTCTCCCTCTCCACTCTCCCTCTCCCCTCTCCCTCTCCTCCTCTCCCTCTCCTCCTCTCCCTCTCCTCCTCTCCCTCTCTCCTCTCCTCTCCTCTCCTCTCTCCTCTCCCTCTCCTCTCTCTCTCCTCTCTCCTCTCTTCCTCTGTCTCTCTTCCTCTGTCTCTCTTCTCTGTCTCTCTTCCTCTGTCTCTCTTCCTCTGTCTCTCTTCCTCTGTCTCTCTTCCTCTGTCTCTCTTCCTCTGTCTCTCTTCCTCTGTCTCTCTGTCTCTCTCTGTCTCTCTTCCTCTGTCTCTCTTCCTCTGTCTCTCTTCCTCTGTCTCTCTTCCTCTGTCTCTCTTCCTCTGTCTCTCTTCCTCTGTCTCTCTTCCTCTGTCTCTCTTCCTCTGTCTCTCTTCCTCTGTCTCTCTTCCTCTGTCTCTCTTCCTCTGTCTCTCTTCCTCTGTCTCTCTTCCTCTGTCTCTCTTCCTCTGTCTCTA